>NW_009620600.1:0-17213 GCF_000690535.1 Cariama cristata | reverse complement strand
GTAGGGAACAAAAAAAAAGTTATTTCACTGGTGGATAGATTTCACTTCACTTGATGCTAGCTTAACAGAAATAAGGCAATAAATAAACCAACATCACATAGTATCTCTCTCTGGAAAATGACTGGCATCACTAGAGAGCAAATAATTATGGTAAATTCCTCAGATAGGTGGAACAAATCGTTTACTGGAACTGTTTATCTGTTTCTACTGCATATAGGGAAGAAGCTGAGATCACTGGTTTACTCTAGATGTTTAACTTTCAAATGGCTAAAATCAACATTTTTATCAAGTCAATTACATTTAAGTTGAAACCTTTTCAGTGGATAAAATTTCCACTTACATTTCTCTGGCAATATATGCATGTACCTCAGGATAAAGTATGTTATATCTGTTGTGGTTTCATTATGCATTGCCTTGTGACATACTTTGTGTATTATAGTTATCTTCTGCTTCAGACAAATCAGGGGAAAGCTAACACAATAGTATAAATGTGGGTATGGAGAATTATGCATTTTTGATGACTTCAACATGAAAGTGCTAGTATTTCCAGACACACACACAAAAAAGGTTTTTTTCCTTCATGCTTAGGTAGCTTTTATCTACATGAGGCTGTGAAAACATTCTGCATCTTGACCATCACGTTTCATTTTAAAAAACAGAATATTTGTGGCTGCTTGTAAATTATTTAAGTCAAATGGCAACAGCTTTTGAAAGATAATGTTGTGCAGTTACAGGGATATTCCTGGAAAGAACACTGTTCAGTTAGAAAGCCTATAAAACTTTAGGATGCTCATATAATATTAAAAAAGAAACTCCCTCATTACAATCAATGTGTAAACAATTAATAATTAATAACTAACAAATATGTTCAGTAATGATTCAGTTCTAAGGAGAGAAATAGAGAATGTAGAATGAAAACACCATTGACTCCAGACCCTACTATCATGGGGTCAATTATATCACAATAAGCATCTGCTCACAAACTCATGAAATCCCCTTGTAAGATTAGGTCATTGACTCCCTACACATCTATGGGGCATACTGTTTACATTGTCACTCCTGGGACGTTTATATAACTTCTTCACATTTTGAGCCTCATTATTTTATGGACAGTTTACGCCTATTTGTTCTTATGCCAATACTATCTTCCAAAGTGGAAAGGTAGTTTTCCCTATATTGTTAAGCAGTCACTGAGAGCTAAGGGCTGGAATCGATCTCAGCAAAATGGTCTGAAAGTTAGCTCTTCATTCACCCAAAGCTTCACCTATATAGCTAATGTAAAGAAGCAGTCAACTCTGGAAGAAATGAAACCTCATTGTAAGACAGACATATGTTAAGACCCTTAGACAGCTCTCATCAGCACTTCACACAGTTAGTATTAGAATTCTTTACTGAAAATGTCTTGTCAGATATATGTATATGATGACTGCAATGTCTGTTTTCACAGCAGTATCTGTTTTGTCAGCTGAAGTTCATCCTGTGTTTGTCTAATGTAGATGATCTGACTCTTCTGTCTTGCAGCAACGGCCTTTTGCAAAAGTTCTTGTTCTAGCCTCCACTTTCCTTGAACTCAGTACTAGTCTATTTCCTCACATTTCTAGTTCTCTTGGTCTCCTGGTCAACTGGTTCTTCCTATATGTTCCTCCAGTGCTCCTCTATGATGAGAACAACTGCCACCTCTATGTTGTCAGTAGTTTAATGAACAAACTCCTGATTTCTGTGCTGAAGTTATTAATGAAAATACTAAAGGATAAATACTAGATAAAATCAGTCCCAAGGTCATATCTTTAGGATTCTTAATAGGAATCTTAACTGAAAACAATAGATGTTTCTTTCAGATCAACTAAATGTAATCTTTCCTTTATTTCTTTCTACATTTCTGTCATTATTCTGTATCTATCCCATCTTCCTCTCATAACGAATACCTTCCCATCATATCAGATGCTTTATTGTAGTCCTAACAAAAAAGATTATTTTCAGCAATGGCAATGTATTATGCTAGCCTGGTACAGCCTAGACTACTTTCACTGAACTCATGGTTTGCTTTATCTCAAGAATCACATAGCAATAGATAAAGACAATTAATGTCAATAATAACAACATACAGTTTTATTTACTCTGCAGTCAAAACCTGAAGCCTGTCTTTGAGGCATAAATCAACCAGACACTCTATCCAGAGTTTCCAGCTCACCTGTGAGCCAAGTGAACATCCAGAACTGGAAAACATCAGTCTCGTCATTCTCTTCCCTGTCTTCCTTTCATTTTAGAGGTATTTACTTTTTAAACTTTCTGAGAAGCAGCTTCAGCAAAAATCTAGAATTTTAATCCATGGTATTTTATCTCTGTAAAGATATTTATAGGAAGAAATCATTCTCCCTACACCAATGGTGCACGTAAGCACATTGCATCCAAGGGAGATGCAAAGAGCTTTAGCACCTAAAAGTAACTTACATCATTGCATGTTACAGCATTACTGTAGAAACATTGACAGTGATCTCAAAACATTTAAACAAGCTTAGAACTGAAATTCTTAGATCTTGCTTTTCTCTTTTTTTCTGTACTCTCTTCAATATTTCATTTGGAAATTTTCAATTTCCTTTTAAGTATGGACAAAAGAACTGGACATTGTTGTTCAGTATTGTTAGTCTCTGAGGTTATTTTCATCCATTCTTTATCACAGATATGAAATTAGTCTCCCTCTTCCTACTCACTGCTCTAAGGATCAGTTTGGCTCATTTACAGGAGTAACACAAAAGGAGTTAGTGTTGATTTGCTTCTCCGCTAAGATCCCTAAATCTTTTCCACATTCATTGCCTTTCTAGTGAAAAGTAGCTATCATTGTGTGTCAATGAAGAAAGAGGTATGACCTGTTTCTAATAAGGGGTGTTATATACTTGATTGTACTGATATGTTTTACTTGAACAATTCTAACTTGCAAAGCAATTCAGGCTACTCTTCTAATTTGTGTTTCTATTATTTTTTCTTAGCCTGCCAGTCTTAAAAGTAGTGGTTACATTTTCTCTCAGATCCTTAAGAAAATACTGAATAACACCAACATTGGTAAGGATCTTTTTGAAACATCTTTACATTCATTCAATTGTAGCAATGCCATGAAATTTCTCAGTCAAATACTCAACCATTGACATGATCTTGATTGATTACAGCAAACTTTTTTATTAGTGTTAATTTAAACTTTATGCTTTGCAGTGGTTTTTAACTACTTTGCAAAATTTTAGGTATATATATGCGACTACTCTTATCAGCCAAGCTTAAAAAATTTATGAGGGATTTGTTCGATAACATTTTCCCCAAGAATACAGTGACAGTTGAAAAAATCCTACATTTTTTAATAACGACAATTAAGAATAGCTTTTCCATTATTTTCCAGGGAGACATGTTGGCCTAATAACCTTTAAACATACCAGTAACCTCTTAGTTTTTGAATACTGAGAGAAAATTTACCATCTTCCTATTTTTCATATCAGAGACTACCTAACACACTGATACAATATGAGGGAACTTTCTGTAACACATGTAGTATTTGTTGTATAGTCAAAGCACGGTAGTGGAAATTAGGAATGTTGGGCTCAGCTAAAATTAAGCCATGGTCCCTCTCTTAGCAAACAGAGTGTCATACAATGCAGAGGCCTAAATCTGAATGAGTCACCTTAAGAGTCCCTTCACGGTTGATGGAGAGAAACAGATACTTCTAGAGCATCATTCCTTTCCTTATAAATAAATGTATAAAATAGATTAAATGAGTCACACCTTAAAAATTCTCATTTCTTCCCCTGAATATGAAGGAGAACTGCAATAACTCACTCATACAGAAATGTAAAGCAAGATGGAATAAATTGTAGCCTTAATATGTTTGTCCCCATCTGTGACATGAGCAACAGCATAGACACAATGACTGAATATTTCTGAGTCTTTATTCATTAATATTTATAAAGTACTTTAAGATCTTGGGATCAAAGCAGTAAAAAGAGGCAATCAGAAATACATGGCCAATCCACTCAAGTGTCAAAGTCCCATTTTATAGAGCATTGTATGTCTAGGTAATCCTTTCTTAAAAAGCTTATGAATTAATTGAGAGGGTAGTTGGACCACAGAGGTTAGGTGTTCCTGTTCTAGCACATGAGAATAGCACAAGGAGCTTTCAGCCTGGCATTTTGCTTCTCTTCATCTTGTCATAATATCAGAAACATCCTCCACACATCCTACATATGCTACAAATTGTAAGACTTGCCTGTGGGCCACTTTGCACCGTCCTGCAAAGCTGACCTAACAAGGGTGACCACAGTACAGTCCTTTCCGTCTTCATGCACACCAATCCCCTGGTGTATGCTCCACTGCAACATAGTGTGAGTCCTGGGTACTGCTGCTGTAACGACAACTGATTCAGCAGCAAAGATTCTCTTTTTAAGGGGTTGAAGCTGCCTGGTGATATACTCTGAACCTGAACACTCACTCCTTCTTAAAAAAAACAACCAACCCACATCCACCGTCCCCACAGATCACCCCAAACAGATCCATTACCAGTCATACATTTACTAGCGTTATTTTTTTTAATCACTGAATATACTTGGAAAGCTAAAGGGGGTTAATGGTCACAGATTCCCCCTTTCTGTATTTGGGAGAGCTCCAACCACTAGATAATGACTATGCAAAATGCTGTTTATTTTTATGAAAGAATTGTACACTTGGCACATGGGTCCTTCTGATCACACTGCTGGAGAAGTAAAAGGGCTCTATAAATCCACACATCCAACCAACATGCATAAGTGTTTTTTTAGGTTTGCTTCTTTTTTAATCTAAGCTAGTTTTACACACACATGCATACACACACACACATTTCCTAGCACATTTTGTATAATTTAAGTTATTTTTGTGTTATATGCTCTTTCTGGTGTTCCCATGGATTCGTTAGGATGAATAATTTCTGTCAATAATGAACACAGGAACCCAGTACATGAATACTTGACGAGATGAATATATGCATAGGTTATACATATCAATTTGTGGTGAATGCATGAAACAAATGCATAAGAAACTGATTTAACTAGCACGAAACACAGATTAAATAGATGGCATATAAAAGTAATTGTATTACTTTCAGGCAAATAAGATGGTGTAGATAGGAGGGTGATGGGTATGTGGATTCTGTAATGAACATCAGGGCAGTGGAGAGGTCCTTTGCAAAGACAATGCATCATTTTATATCTTTAAAAAAGTCAGAGTCATACAAAAAGTCAATAAGGAAGCACTGTTAATAGGTGGAAAAATAAATGTATTCTGTGGGTTAAGAAGCTAGAATGGGTATAAAAATGAATGCTTATGCATGGAAAGAAAGGTGATGAGAAGTATATGGAATTACTAAGGACTTACCGGACCAGGTAGAATTTGTATTATCAGCTTCAGTGGATTTTGAATCTGTCCCTAACAGATTAACTGATGTGTAACATCAGTATAACCGTAGTATTATTTATTTGTATTTCCGATCACAGTAAGAACAGACATTTAAAATAATAATATTTTGAAAATTTCTAAACATTTGAAAATCCCTTTTTAATAACTTGATCATATTTAATTTTGTTTTTGAAAGAATCTTAAAACCAGAGTTTTGTGATGCTCAGATCATTTTGATACTAGGTAATAATACTGTATGATAAAGCTCACCATGCTGAAATGCCTCTAGGGACCTGGTCTCTAAAGAGGTATGTGTGCAGGACATAGTCTTCAGCCGATGAGTTTTATTGTCTCATCTCTTTTAGTGCTATAAAGCATCTCAAGTTCCCAATAAAACAATGTACAACTCCTTATCTGCTCCAATATATATCTTTCACCCACCAACATTTTACTCACAACTCTTGTCAGCCACAACCCTAAGCCTACTTTTCACAAACATCTCTTCCTTGGTACCTGTTCAGCCTCACACATCTTTTAGGGTTTCCTGAAGAGTTCCTTCAACAAACTCCTAGTAAGAATAAAAGGTAAATAAAGTTTACCCATTCTGTGATTTTGCTCCTCATTTTTCCTGTGGTGCTCCCCATTCCCTGAGCTCCTGGATGCCAAGGCACACACCAACCAGCTTTCCTTTGGACCTTGCACCAGGTCTCATCACCAGCAACCCCATTCATCTCCCAAAGACTCTTTGGCCTTTTCTCCTCACCTTGTTCTTTGTTTCTCCTTATGTGAAAAGCTATTCATTGGTCCCCAGTGAGGGAGGAATGTGACCCACATCGAGCATATGATACCCCACAAGGTTGCCTATAACAGGTCTGTGGTCTCCTGTGAACCCTTTCGTTACCAGAAAGATTGTGCTCCATGACATACAACACAGAAGTGAATGCTCTGAGTAGTCAAGAGTTAAAATTTACCTTGGCTGTTTCAATAAAATGCAATTTAATACGGCAAGGAACACATTTCATATCTAATGTTGACATTGAAGGATCTTGTATTGCTTTTTTACCAATAGAAATGACAGTGATTCATCAGCTTTTATTCCATTTTATATTGCTCTGGTGCTCTATCAGCCAGAAAAATGCTCTAATTTTTGGCAAAGTTTACCCACTGAGTTCTTTTCCTTGCTGCCTTTCAAATAAAAAATATTTCTTGTAGAAGGCACTCACATTTTTTGTTATATTCCTGGTCTTCCCATCTTATAGCTTCCCTGTCCCCCTGGAATCCACTGCTCAGTATTTCCTATAACTTCTTTTTCAAAAGGAACATATATAGACATGTGAATTTTTCCAGATTTCTTGACAATTTTTCATGTCTTTGCATCCTCTGTTTTATTTTTAGAATTTCAGCATGCATCCCTAACTTTATATGCTGTGCACTTTGAATTGCCCTAGACTCAGAGGATTTTCTGAGATCAAACAGCATCAATATTAATTACTAATAGAGTTTCCCTTTTAAAATAAACTTAGTTTTAGAATACTGAAACAGCATTTTAGTAATTAATGCACGGAATTTACTTTTGCACATGGTCCATATACTTTAAACATGGGGACAAGAAGGGTTTAGATTCAAATTCTGTATTGAAAGAGGTTGAATATCATCAGTTGAACCGGTTTGTAGATTTGAGGTTTGGACAGAAATTACATGGCGTGTAAATCTTACAGAGGTAGTTGTCATAAAGCTTTTACTCTGTGAGTAAAGGGGAGACTTAATCACTTCTTCATCCTGCATTCAGCTAGACTATCAAAAAAGAATATCCAGAGGGAGGAAAAAAAATAAGAGTTTAATATAATTCAAACCTAAACCAAAACAAGTTCCTTTGTGTTAGGCTGTAGTAAGGGCGAGTTTCATTTTGCAAATTTGACTCCTGATACTCTCACATCTGCTTATATTTGAAAGAGTTTGGGTCATGGAGGTTTAGATGGGTTCACGTTCATCCAAATTGAAAAATGAAGCAGATCATAATTATATGAAAAAATATACCAAAATGCTCCTTTTGCAAATTGGGATGCATATCCACATCTGACTGGAAACAGAGAGAAGTAACAGGAGTATTCAGAAGAGCAGGAAATGTGAGAAGGGTAACAACGGTGACAGACTCTGTCCTCCCACCTGACATGGTCTGAGTGGCAGGCCCTGGCAATACAAAAGAAAAACTTCTCAAGCACGCTAGCAAAAACAGTGAAGCCACAGCTGTTTACTCAAAATGGCTAAGAAGGTATATATAAAACAAGAAAATGGAATCTTGCTTTTCTAATCAGCATTCTTTTTTCTGAGAAGATGCAGCAGTATTTCTGTGAGCCACAAGCCAACCATACCAGTTAAGCGGCAAGATATAAGCTACCTGGATACATGATTTCATAGCATCAAACCCTTTTCTTTTGCTTTTTTTCTGCCCATTTTTCCTCCTCACTAACTTCTCTGCCACCAAACCAGCACCAACTCTGAGAAGATACTTAAAATGAAATTCCTCCCCTCTGTGATTCTTCAAGTAGTCATGCTATAAACCCACTTTCAAAGTAGTGTATAATTTCCTGGATATACTTTACTCAGGAAAAAAAAACAACAGTGTGGAAAGGTAGAAAGAAAAAGGGCAAAGTACAATCTACCTTTATGAGCCAGAAGAGGTGTTATTATCAGAGACACCAAAGCAAGAAGTTTAAAGGCACAATGAATGGATTGAAGCTAACAAATGCTTAAGGATTACACTGGAAAACAGCATGAGTGAGAATCTTAGAAAGGCACTCAATATGAGACAAAAAAAAAAATCTAGTCTCCCTTTTTATGTCTGAGACATCATAGAAGAAGTCATAAGCTTAGTGTGGATTCTTTATGTTTTGCCAAAGGTTTGGCTGGAAATGATTCTGCTGCCATAAAATCTGTTTATGATAGTATTAAAGTAAGTATATCATTCTAAAAATGCTGTCTCTTCTACCCCAAATAAAGGCAGCAGGGAGACACGAAGGTCACCTTAAAATTAGGGTGGGGAAGAGACCTTAGGAGGAGCCTGGGGACAATCTCACCACTGTATCACCCCAAGACCAGGGGATAGTGCTGCCAAGAGGCAGTGGGTGGTTAGGTCCCTTTCAGAAACCAGCCTCCAGAGCTGCCTGGGAGACTGCAAAACAAATCTACTGACAATGTTGGAGCTGTGTGTATTTTGGTGCCGTGGAAGCAGCAATAGTTGCAGGGCAGCATGTCTGCTGCTGCGCTGTAGTGACTGCAGTTGTAGTAAATGAGCATTCAGAGGGCTTTGTACAAACCATTTTCCCTTCAGTGTTCATGTGTTTTACGGGCTTGAAAGTCAAGGAGGAAATAGAAATGCTGGTAGGGGGAAGTGCTTTTAATACATCATAGTAATTTTTTTACTTGTGACTTTTGTGTTAACATAATTTGTACCTCTTTCATGTTCTCTTTTCATTCTCTCTCCCCTGATTTTTGCTGTGTAAACACTGAGATTTCCTGATAGAAGGAGACTTTAAACAGCCCACAAAGATCGAGTGCTTTCATGCTTTCAAATTTTTTCACGCAGTTAAGCTCAAGAGACTGGTGCAAGAGCATGGATCAAGTAACTTATTGACACACACGCAGATGAACACTGGGGAACGGAGGACATGAGCCAGCTGCCCTGACATGAAAGGGCAATATGACTTTACACCACAGGGCCATCACCCCACTTGAACTATGTGACGGCACTCTCTGAAACCAACCCAGGCAACTCAGCTCCTCTGTGTCAAACAACTGTGCTGCCTCACATTCCTAGGCTGGCTTAGAAATAAAACCCCAGAAATACCACGCCAGCCTTGTTCAGGAACAGTCATTTTGTTAGGAAAGAGCAAAGCTGCTACTCTTAACGGCCAACCCTCCACTGTCTGTGCTCCTTGAGTGTACCCATCTACATCAGGATATATATATATATATATATATACCATTGTACTGCATGAAAACAAATGGTACTGTAGAGTGAAAGTGGGAGAAACCTAGGGACAAGCGAGAATAGCAAGGGAGGGAGTCAAGTCTGTGGCTACCTCTTGCAAGGATGAAGGAAGGAGAAGAAACTGGTGACCTAGAGCCATTCTCACACTTCATCTGAAAAGATGTAAAAGCAGTGGTATGAGCTGCCCTGCTCTGGCAGATCTCTATGTTGCCTCTGAGTACAATACACAGAAGTAAGGAGGATCACAAAAGATGAAAAGTTAGATGTGGTCAATGAGAAAATGGAAGAAAGCTGAGCAAATAATCAGAGAACCTAGCAAATGCCAGCAAAGGGTAGAGGGCTGGAACAGCAGCTAACTAGGAATAGCTATAAAAATAACAGGGAAAATCTCTGCTTTCTACACAGAGGCAGTTCTGAAGTCGCGAAATTCCATCACAAGCTGACCTCAAATCCAAGTGCCTGAGCTCACCCTCCAGGTATTTTTGGCCACTAAGCATATTTCTGCCAGTGTAAGGGTTTTTTTTGTTTGTTTCTGTTCCAATGATACCACCCTTCAGTCAGTTGATAGAAGAAATTTAAGCAATTTCCAGCTAGACATTGTGTGCATTTATAGTATCATTTTTTGTTGGTATGAGCTGGTGCTGTAGCAGGGATAGTTACAATCAACAGGCATATAATCATTTTTTTTCAACAATCTTAGCACAAATGGGATTTGAGGCAAGGTACAGAGATGAAGACAGACGGTAAGATTTCTTGGTGCACTCTTGAATTTTCATTTAATTCTGGAATCACATTTTCCTCTCTCCAATGCTGACATTATATGAGAATGTAAGAGAAGAGATGCCCAACAAAATACAACTGGTGGTCCATCCAGTCTGGCCCTCTTTCTGCAGAAACAGCAATCAGACATTTAACACATGAGCCTGACCACTTCATGGAGACCACCTCCCTTGCTCTGCACCAGTTTCTGCTATAGTTGGATATTTTCCTGTCCAGTCCTTCTGGTATCTGTTTATAGACCTGCTGACCATGAATTTGTCTTCTCCCTTTCTCAGGCCGCTAGTACTACTCGCCTTCACCCCCACTGTGGAAACAAGGTACAAGAGTTCACAATGTGTTTGGTAAAGGAGCACTTGCTTTTAAACCAGTCTGCCTTTTGCTTCATCACGCTCAAGGACTTGGTCAATAACAGCTCTGCATTCAGCTTACCCAGCACCCTCCTGATTCTGTCATACTTACTCTTACCAAACATTTGTAGTCTCCTTTTGAAAGCCAGTTACTTCATCCCCTGGGTCCTTTTCATTGCTCCTCTCCCATATCACCTCCAACTCCACTAAGTCCATCCTGAGACACAGAGTCAGGACTGCCCTTGAGGCATGGCACATCCCAGCTTAATATGATGGCAAAAGGTCTGTCTTGCTCTCAATAATGATACCTTGATGATGTTTTGGCCTGATGATAGCCAAGATTATCCCCTTTTGCATCTGTCACTGCACATTGAGACAATGATTTTGAAAACCAGTCAGCGATGACTCCAAAGTCTCTTTCTGGTAATTGCAGCTCAGTTACAGTTGGCATTTACACCTCAGGTTTCAGTGTCATGCAAGCATGGTTTACATGACTGTTCCCTAGATGCATTACCTTGCGTTTATTGATACTGAAGCTCATCTTCCCCCTTTTCTCCAACTCATTCAGTTTTGTGAGATTTTCCTGGGCTTTCTTAGAATGTGTGAATCTGTTGTCTACCCAAGATAGACTTGCAGATTTTACTGTGCATTGCCTTTCCTAGGTCATTGCTAAACACAGCCAGCACTGGCACGGGTGCTTGGTGGGCAGAACTGGAGGCAGAGTCACGAGGCTGTGGTTCCCGGACCCCTCCAGAGCCCTTTAGTACAGGGGGTTACCCTGGTCTGTGTGCCCCCTCTACACTTTGGTGGCCACATGATCCCTCTAATCCCCTTGCCTGCTTCCTGCCATGGGACCTCCTTGTCATACTCTCATGTGCCTTTCAGCCCTTCTCATTTTTTATTTACTTTGAACTTGCTGTGTGTATGGGCTTTCCTGTTCTCCTTTTTTTTGGGCTAGATTTCCATTTTTTAAAATTATTTTCCATGTGATAACTTGTATGACTTTCCACTTAAGGTTTGAAGGGATTTTCTGGACTGCTTTGTTTTCTTTCTGAATTGTGGCAGACTTTTTACCTGCCTTCTAGCACTGTATTTTTCAACAGCCTCCAGGCTGCTCGTAGGCTTCTTTCATTTTGGACAGCTGCTTTTACAAGTTTTTTGCTTGTTTATTTGTTCATTTTTGACCAGTTACCTCATTTTTACAGAGTTCCTTTTCTTGAAATTCAGTCCTGTAGTCACTATCACCAGAGGCTCTCACTAAAGCAAGTCCTGTGCATCACTCCAGATTATATCCAAAATAACCTCTTTTCTTGTTATGTCTAAGGCTAGTTGTTCCAGGAAGCAGACATCTATTGGCTCCAGAAAATCTATCTCCCAGCTCATTTTTTAGTATTGATGTATAAAAGCACTTGTAATTTTTATTCTGTTGCCTAATATTGCTCAGGCAAGTTGAATGGTGCTCTCATTTGCCTTCCTTGTTTATTGCAGTTGTGATTTTATTTCCTTCTTGGCCTTTTCAGAGACGCATTGGACACTAGCCACAAACAGTTTACATGTTACATTGTTCCAGGTGTTCTTCCATACCTATGAGTTTTCTCCTGTTCCTAGTTTAGCAGAGGTCATAGATAAGTATTAGTTTTTGGTGACATCTTGTGAAATCTTCTCCCTTTGTGCCCCAGATGCCAAGTACTATGCAGTCACAAGAAGTTATCTCAGTGTCTAAAAGTTGAATTTCCACTGTCACCACCTACTTCTTCCTCACCCCTCTGCCACAGGAGCAGGAGCAGTGCAAGATGACACCAATATCAGATGAAGTGAACGGTCTTGTCTACAAAATTAGATCGCTTCCTTGGGATCTAGTCCCAGGCATCCCAGCAGACTCCCACATGCCCCCAACACAGGGTCACCATCATACGAATGTAAACCAAACATTTCCTGCCCTTTCTGGCCTTTCAGGAGCCAAAACCTATTTTTCATCTTCTTCTTCCTTCCACTTTTCCTGAGCAAAACTGCCCTGCTGCTGTCCCCTTTCCCACTGGCAGTAACATGACATTTCTTTAAAAGCTGCTGGCACTTACAGACTCTGTGTATCACTGCCACCTGGTAAGTCTGGTCTGGATAATAATACTCTCGCTCCACAAACCCTTCATATATGGCTCATTGATCACAGTCAGAAAGGTTTGATTCAAATACAAAGAGATGGAAGAGTAGGAGATGGAAGATTTTCTGCTGGGCTTTTGTGCTGTCCATTGGCTTTTCCGTGAAGTTTAAACTAGCCTGAGCACTAATAACAGACGTTACTTGATCATCCAACTGGTGGGTTTGACCTGTTGCATTTATTGTTTCTCATCACATTCTTGTAGCTGGGAGTGGTTCAAGCACAAGGGACTCAAGAACCCTTTTCAGGAGGGAGACAAGAAGTAGAGGGTGCTCTTTCATTTTCCATGGGGAGGGGGGCAAGTAATGCAAGATTTTGCATCTGTAACCGTATCATCCGGCAGGTGCCTACAAGGAACATTTCCTCAGTGAATCCACAATATTTTCACCAGCTCCATGCCAAGATGATTCCAGTGACTTCAGGAATCTTTTTTGTTTTAAATAAAATGCTTGTTGTAGAGCAGACTCAGTTTCTCTTTATCTGTTTTATTTACTATTTATTTTTCTTGAAGTTACCAGAAACGTAGAAAAAAACATCCAAGACTTACTAACAATTTGTAGGAGGAGTGTTTGAGCTCTTTGTTGACTTTCCTGACTATTTCTGTCTGCAAACTTGGAGAGAGAGCAGCTCAGGATTTCCATCCACTCTTACATAAAGTAAGCAGCCCATTAAAACCAGTTTCATCTCTGAGTTGCATGCAATAAGCCCCTTATCTAAGAGACTCTCATGTTCCTCTGTATTCTTTTGTTCTCCTTTGCACCATCCTGTCTGTTCCCAGTATGTTAGACACAAAGTCCAAATTCAGTAATTACTGAAAATATAGGAGTATGCCAAAATTTTTTTATCCATCACTTAACAGAATTCCATAATTTTTAATACGAGGGGTGTCCTTGTTCTCTGTGACTGCATGATGAGTGAGAAATTAAAGCATGAGCTTTTCCAATCAACATTAACTGCAGTTCCTGCAAATCCACATGCCATTGCCAGATGCATTGTCTGTGATTCTTTCTGAAATGTGCCTGTAATAGAAAAGCGTACTCTATATGGAAGAAAAATCCCAGTTTTCTATTAAAAAAAAAATCCCTACTGTAAACATTAGGAAATGATAAATACTCTTAGGACATATTTATGTATCCAAAACAATATCAATTATTAAAGCGAAAGAGGAAAAAAAACCCAAATTTAACTAAAAATAATGCAGAGTGTTTAATAGATTTGTTTAAGAGTCATAAACAAATAACCCATGAATACTTTAAAACAGTTAGTGTTGCAGGAAGCAGACACCCAGAAGATTTTATTAAAGATTCAAACATTTATGAAGTGTGCTCTAGAGGTTAGAGCATGGGCCTGACAGTCAAGAGAGCTGCCTTATTTCCCTGCTCTGCTCCACGTCTTTCCTGGAGTCAGCGAACCACCATGCTCATGGCTGTACTTGTGCTGCAGTGGGGATGGCTTTGTGCTGGCGGAGTTTTTGTCCTGTGCTGAGGAACAGATACCAGTCTCAGGCTGAGGAGAGGTTAGCTACTGATGTCTCCATTCCAGTCTGTACAATGACAAAAGGTCGTATTACAACGTGTTTCTGGGACATCTCCATTCCTGTCACCTCGCCCAGTTCTTCCACAAGAGGCGAGCGTAAGTTGCGTTATACTTCTGCGAGCTGCTGAAGCCAGGGCATAGGCTTTGGCATCCTTTGCCCATCCAAGACAACAACCAGGGATATAACCATACCAGAATTTATCCCACAAACTCTACAGTGAACGTCTAGCAAAGCAGAAACTGAAGGAGTTTGTTAGAAGGAGGATTTGAGGTCTTTTGATGATAAACGATGAATAAGAAATTGCAGACAAAAAGCTAAGGTAAACTGTTATTTGTATAGATGACCAATAATATAAAGTCCTCATAATGCAACTTTTAGTTGTTTTCATAAACTCTTCCTTCAAATATTTCCCTCCTTGCTGCCCCCCAAATGAGCCCACTTACAGGACAGACCTCACAAAAAGCCCAGCCAGGCTCATGAGCCACAGCTGGTGCGTGAACAGGATCCCAGCACCAAGGAGATCGAAAAAAGGCAGGAAAGGGAAGAGGAAACCCATTGGCAGCAGGGGTTCAGAATAGCCGGTTGGTGCCCACAGTAAACGGAAACAGGTCCAAGAAAGCTGCATCTGGCAATTTCCACCTTCTCTTGCGCTTGATGGGGAATCTGAGAAAAGCACAAACAAGCAGCCCACATTATGCTGCTGTCAGCATTATGAGTGGGGAACAGGAGCGATGTCATGATTCTCTTGTATTACATTAAGAAAATACCCACTGATGAGTTTCCTGCAGCTCCCCTTCCGATCTGAGTATGTATTTCAGATAACCTTAAAACCAGTAAAAGAAGGGTTTCTGTGCTACTTCTATAGTTGAATTAATGTGTCACAATAAAAAGAAAGAGCAATGAGGAGAACTAAAATGTTCAAGTCTCACATTTAAGCCCAGGTGATGTTTACAAATCCCTTAAACAGCTGAATATCCTTAGCATTCAAGATCGCTTCTGCAAAATCCCAGAGGCGCCAAAAAATTCTGCTCTTGCATGTACCTAAAGAAGCCTGTATCTGCTCCAGCCCGTTTATATCAATAACATAGTCCTGCCTTGGGCCTAGTTCGTGTCTCACCTTATCAGGAGTCACTCATCCTGACACTGCTTGTCTCCATCCTGGGGTGCAATGGTAAAGGCTCTCAGATCACATCTGATCAGCCAAAGCAGAAAAGCCCCTCGCTACTCACTGACCCAAATGAGGGGGACGAGAATCCATGATGCTACACAAGGACATCTGAGTCCCCAGTTTCCAGACCTCCCTGGGTGCATAACCACTAAATATTGAGGGAATTACATGCATGAATTTACGAGTATTGGAGAAAGAGAACAGCTATACTATCACCTCTTGCACAGTATTTTAGTTTCTCTCAACAGTGCATGGTCTTCCCAAGGTGTTACACAGAGGAGTGCCAGCACCACATATGAATGGCACAAATTGCACATGGTAAAGCATGGCCTGATGATGCTGGGTGCTGCACCCACCCTTTCCCAGTTATTTGTGCCCTGTGCGATGTACTCAAGGCCGGACAGAGAGCTGCTGACAGGAGTGAAACACTGCCTGTTGTCATCAAGCATCCAAATAAAACATCGTTCTTCTTCCCTCTTAGCTCTTTTGGTCTGCTGGTTGGTCTTCACAGGCAGCAGAAAATATGCAAACATTGTGGAAGATGCTGTCAGAGCTTTCTGTAGGTCCTTTACTGCCCTCACAGATTCCAACTTAATTTTCCATCTTGCAGGTAATTATGATTGAGGTGATTGATCCTAATGGATTGTAAATCTAGGGAACAATACCCAGCCTTAGATTTGTTGGGAGGTTTTGGAGGACCCCAGCAGGGCATTGTCTGAGCAGGTGAGGGTTCCCTGAACAGGGATAGCTGTAAAGCTGGGTCAGCTGGAGATTCCAGTTACAGCTAAATTTATAATGCAACAAACTGATTTATTTTCTGGTGACATCTCTGAGCCATGGCATCCCAGTACTACCTGTTCTTCAAAGAAACGTGAAGCAGTGGCCTTGAAGAGTTTATGGTTCAAATGTGGGACCAGCACCAACGGGTGAGTCTAAGAAGTAAGTTGTGGGATAGGGGGTGGGGTGGTCCGGCAATGTAGCAATGGCATAACTGCAAAACCCCTGGTCAGCAACAGTCACAGCATGTTTACTGCTCGGCCACTGCCTCCACTTGTTACATGAATGCATCCATGAAATGCAATTGCTTTTGTAGTTGGGCAGGGACTAGTGACTGTAAGACTATGGGGCTCCTCCATAGACAACCACTTGACCGCATTAGCAGAGTGCTCATTAGGCCTCTTGTGAGTTGCACAATCATCTGTAAAATCTCAAAAAACCCAGTCAGTTCCACAGCTCTTCCTTTGCCCCCTTGGCCCTGCCTTCTTCTCTCTACCTCTTCCCCCAGAGAGGAGATTTTAGTACGTTTCTTTTGTTTCTTTAGAAAATATCTTAAGGGAGTACAAGAGGCATGCATTTTTACTTTCAGAAAAAGGTAAAAGAGAATACAAATATCCTTGTTTTCTTGTAATCCAGATTCTAAGTAGATTTAATGGCCCTGTTAGTGCCGGGCAAAATTAAGTCCTTATGAAACATGTTACAAAGTACCTTTGTAGATCTCATTTTTCAATAAAAAAAGGGTTTAGGTCATGTTGAACAATCTGCTACTTATTAGCACTTTGCCTTCAATAGGTCACCTTTCATGGTATAATACTCTGTTTTCATTAAGCACTGAATCCAAAAAGTCTATATTTTTAGAACTCAAAGAAAATATATAATTTATATTGTAAGCACAAAGGTAAAGAAACACAAAACATTTAAGTACAAAACTCTTATCTTACACAAATCTGTCAGATTCAATGCTTTTCTCTAAATGCTGTGATCATTACAGGAACAGCTTGTATGTTTTAAATGTGAAATGTTAGGTGTAAGATTTGTTGTCCAGC
>NW_009620599.1:0-20296 GCF_000690535.1 Cariama cristata | reverse complement strand
AAAAGAGAGACTGTACTTAGTTTGTTCAGAAGATTTATTCTCTTCTTACTGAAGTAAACCTAACTAAACTGAAAAAAGAAGGATCAGGCAAGTATTTTGGCAGCTATACATCCACTGTATTAGTATAGGACAAGGTATCCTTAAAACAAAGTTCTTACCAAGCCTATGATTTACTTCATTGAAAAGTTACTCAAAATCCTAAGCCTAGTGAAATGAAATATTTCAATTCTTGGGACAAAGCCTTAACACACTGGAGGAGAACCACTTCAAAGAAAAAATCTAAAGAGAAAAGACAACTCTTGTTGCATTTTAGGCTCATTTTTTAACATGAAGCTATTTAGGAGTTCTCCAACTTAAAACATAACATGAGAAAATTACTAGAACAGAGATTCGCCAGTCCACAAGCACACTCAGATGAGGCTAAGTCTTCAAAAACCAGATGCATAACCCAAGCTTTGTTCATTCAGTACAATCTAACTACAACTTCCCCTGCTTTTATTAGTTGCTTCCAGAGGTAATTGCTCAATTTCCAGTCCAAAGCACTTTACACTAAGCATGCAAGAACGCCATCTCTGAGACACCTTATCAGTATGCTGCACACCAATGCATACACCTCCAAATAGCACAAACAGCCAATTAATTATATCATTGGTCAGGCAGACTATTCAAGTGGAATTAAAGCATCTAATTAACTTTCACCAACAACATACCAAATGAAAGTTGACCTACTACATCATTATTAGAAGCCACAGTAAATTTAAAGATCAGATTTAAAGGCAAGAGTCTTGCAAGCAGTTTTGATCTTGAAAACTCCTTAAGGCATATTCCAGTTTTCCTTCTTGATAGTAAGCAAGTGCAGACAGCCAATTACACCACCAAACACCTTTTCACCTTCTGTAGCCACACAAACACTGCACATCCCAGGTTTTACTCCTCAAGAGAACAAGAAACAGCGTTAGAGAACACACAGGCAACAGCAGTCAAAGCTACGCAGTTACTTTAGGAGATCAACCTAACTGATTAGGAGCTAACACCTGTAGCTGATTTGCCCATACATACCTTCAACCGCTCCGAGTCCCCAAGCCTGTACAGTCTTCCATGGCTCTTGCATCACAGATAAAGTGGTGTGCGTTTTATCTACATGGTGTGACGTAAAACGGGTTTTACCTCAGAACTGCTGATGCGGTTCTGCACCGTGCAATTCTGAAAGTCTGTCTTGGCTAGGCTCCCATTTTAGTGTCAGAATATCTGATTCTTTTCTTAAAACCCAGGCTGTTACGGAAGGGAATGATGAAACTCTTCTGCAGTGGACTCCTGAGAGGTGGTTTATTCCCAGCCTAAAAAGTCAAAAGTACCCCCAGGTGTCACTTCTGGCATCCTTGGCATTCCGTAATATTTAAATAATTCCAGTCGGGAAGTATTTCCTGGATGCTTTCCATTGTTCCTCCTCACAGACACCGTCGCAGCCCAGCCGTGTCCCCAGAACACACACCGCCCGCTACCTCCTCCCGCCCAGCCGAGCATTGCCGCTCCGCGTGCAGCCACGGCCGCTAGAGGGCGCTGGCATTCACTCCCAGAACAGGGTCCCCCATGAGGGACAGGCCTTGCCCTGGCCTCCACAGGGAAGTCCAAGGCTTTCATACTGGCTTTCGCTACTCAAAGTCCACTGCTCACGGGGATCACATCACCACTTGGATGCTCGTGCCTAGAACCACATGAAAGACATCCCATGGTTATCATAATTGCCTTAACGCAAGATTCAAGCCTTTAGCTTATGTCAGCAAATTCACCTCATCGAGCTACAAATCACATCAACCTGTAGCTTCCCACCCTGGCACTACTGCTGTGTACATTGGTCAAGTTTTCGCCATCTCATTTCAATTTTTTGGTAATTTAGAAGGCAGAAAGGATTTCTGAGCATTCTCTGCCCCATCTGCAGACAACAGTGCTGCCTTCTTCCCTCCTAGGCTAAGTTCAACATTGCTACATGTTCCAGACCCACTCTCCTCATTCCCACGAACCGCCTTGCTCACAGTTGCAGAGGTAACGCTCTAACACACTGTGTTTACATACACCCATGACAGATTTTCACTTTCGCATGCTGCACACCTAAACAAGGAAAGCTGAAGGCAACTGACAATCCTGCGTTCAGATTTAACACACCACAGATGAGCAGAGAAGCCTTGCGCTCAGCTGAATCATCTCACTGTTCTATTTCAAGCAAGTACTTCAGTATTTGACAAAGGAGAATAAAAAGCAGCTGTCAAGAACCTTGCACAGGTTGGCCACGGGACTTAATAGGAAAGAGAATGTAGATGTTAAAAGCCTAAATTAGTGTGCCCTAGCTAGACTAAATCTAGCTCATCACACTCATGTATGAGCGCTCAGTTTCCCCTCTCCTATCAAAAGGCCTTTCAGGGCATACATTGGACCAAACCCATCCACCAAAACCTCTTGAAAATTCAGTTTCTAATGCACTGCAGATAACTCTTCCAGGTTCTGAGGAGCCATATCACCCCCTCAAGTGCTGCTCCACATCTAGTTTAAAAGCAGCTTGCCCAGAGCATCACACACAAGTGTCATAACCAGTATGATACAACCACATTATTTCAGAGGGTTGCATCTTGCCCTTTCACAGTTCAGTAAGCACGAGTACAACATGCCAAAGTATGCCAGTTTAGAGCATCTCCAGGTCATCCGTCCAGCTCCATGAAGTCCAGGCAATGCTCTCATCAGATCACAGGCATGTCTTCTACAGTTGTTGGCAAAGGTGGGCATCCTTGCAGAGTTCAAAAGTACATGTAAACAATTTGGATCTACCCACCACCACTATACCAGCTATGCAGGGAAACCTTCCAGACAAGTGGCAGGATAAAACTAACTATAATGCCAAGGTTCAGACACACGAGTCACCTCACATCTCTGCTGGAGAGATGTATAGTTTTCTTTTAGCAGATAAGTTCTTGTATATAGCCAATATGGATGTTTAAAGCAAGCCTGGACAATTCTGGTGTTCAATTATACCTACACTAGTTGTAGCATAGGTAGAAAGCTCTGCTAGCACAGGACACCAGCAAAGTGTTACTGTGTTAAAAGCACAGAGATTTGCCTTCAGCTGAAGTTAGCCCAGACACCCTCAACTATTCTCACATTGAACTGATCTGCTTCATTTCACATTAGCAAAGAAATAACCTACTATTGCTTTGAGACATATCCAATTCAAGGTGGGGGGAATAAATCCTCCCTATTCAACAACAAGCTTTATGCAGAGCCTTAACCTACAGTACCTCTAAAAAGCTGAAGAAATAGTTCGTCTTACACTTCCTTTAAAGTTACTCCTCATGCATGTAAGACTGCTCTTACACTTGGCTAGAACATCATACCAGAACACTGCAGCTCCTAGCACAAGTCTAGGTGAAGTAGGGGTCTATTGTATTTTTTTTTTAGTAGACATTAACGTTTGTTCCTATTCTTAGTTTTCACAACTCATGGTGAGCACACAGAAGCTCTGCTTTTGAAAGAGACAGCATGAAGAGCCTTGAATTATGAACAATATAAAAAAAGAGATTTGTTACTCTGAACAGAGGGTAGGAAGCAAAACTGTAAGTTAGCATAGTTCCCAAGTGTACTCTACAGGAAAGAAAAGCAGTGTTTTACCTTTAGAGTTTAACTTGTAGCAGAGACTCAGAGCTGTAACTCCTTTTCTCACATGGGTTATATAGTAGGACAGCACTGAAGTTCATAACCAGCACTTCCAGACTTTGCCTGGAGCTCTTAAGTACAACTCTAGGATTTACTGCACATTGTGTACCTACCCAGTGTTCGTAAGTCATGCTATTGCCTCTTCCTTAAGACTAAATACCAGGTAATATTACTGAACCAACATCTCCGATCCAGTGATGTGTACGCAGTCCAACTATGGGTGATGGGAAGAGTTAATAAACTAGTCTTTGAGAGCAGGTAAGAAGCTGGGTTTCTGAAACAGGAGAGACATACCTACTGTCAATGTAAGTTGAGTGTCCAGTCTCCAAAAGATAAAAAAATCCTTGGCTGCTTGCAACTGTTAGTTACTGCGCTTTCAAAAGTTAACCTTACTCAATTTACTAGTATCTTGCATGAAAGAAACAGCTGAAGCACTTCCAAGTGTCTTAATTGCCTGACAACTAGATGTGCTAACTCAGTAGGAACAAAGAGCCCATTTTCAGCACAGTCCCTCCCTACAGCTAGCACAGGCTGACCATCAGGAACTGCAGTACCATTATGAGAGCTCTTATAGTGTAAAAGCTGCTCAACTTCCAAGATATGTCACTGCTTCAACCAGAAGGCTAGAGCTGCCTAGACTGCCTTCAGCAGCTGTCCTTCATCCAGACTTGACAAAGCCAAGTGACTAAATCCAGCTCCATCCATACAACTGGCAGGCAAAATTTAAGTTTTAGTCCTGCCACAGGAGTGAGTTGTCCGTCTGTAGCTCACAGCAGGCCAAAGCAACAAGTTAAACACGTGCCAGGGGATCAAAACACACTCAGACATGAGCTTGGAGACACAAACCAACACTATGGATGCAGCATAAAGGATTATTTATGGGTTAAAAACCAGACTGGAAACAGGAGGCTGTTACAGCTCAGGAGTACCCAACTAAGCTTGTTGTCTGTTGCCCTTAATTGCCAACAATCTTAACTCAAGCAGTGGTGCTTCTATAGGTAGCCCAGACTTTTTTTTTTCCCCATAATTTGCTTTATTAAAGCTTGTACTTTCCACAAAATCCTGCCAAAAGGCAGCAAGCAGTGCAAGAAAGGAAGTATACTTTTATTACTGCTTTAAAGTGTAAGGTCAGTAAGTGCTTGTGAATTACTGCAGTGGCATAGCCTTCATGAGGCTTTGAGAAACAATTTGTTAAAGGCCTAAACTCCCATATTAAAACGTTAGGGAAGTTGGCATATTCTGGAAACTTAAAGTTTTCCCAGCCTGTTGTAGACTGTGACTCTGTCTCTTTGATACTAACTTTTTGCAGTCCAGCAAAAGACAAAATTTACAGACAACTATCAGACAAAGGTTTTAGCCTCAAGCAGCAGTAAACAACTTGTTAGGTGGTAAGAGAAGAGAAGTCTTGGTCTTTGACATACAGGATATTTAAGTAGACAACTTAAATCTTTGGGCAATAGCTCTTCTCTGAAGCTACTTCTGTTCAAGTATTTCATATTCCTTTCCACTATCAAGCACAGAGCACTAGCACTATTACATGTCAAGTTTCAGCACCTGCAACTTGGACTTTACGAGAAGAAAACTGCTCACAAATTAAAACTGGTGTAAAGTTTTGCCATGATCCTATGCCTCACTGGATAGCACTGACATAACTCTAGCTAGGCTTTCTGCTGATAAGGGCCAAACATACTTTCATCAGGGAATCAAAGCATGGGGGCTTGTCCACACCCAAGGATGCAGAACACCAGATTCACATGTCATATAGATGCTCCTATAAGCTTCTCAGGTTGAAGTTTGTCAGGAGTTAAAATATCTGGCACTCCTCTTTCAGAATCATTCAGTATCAGGACCAGTTATAGCACTTCTTCCCATTTTTAACTGTGTGCTCTTCGCCTTCCAAAAGGGGAAGATGAAAAGCCAGTCCCTAGGTTTGGCTGTGACAGCCTTGCAGTGCCATGCCAAGATTTTTAGAGGCTCCTCAAGGAGCCATAACTTGTGTAAATGAATAGCATGCAAGTGCTTAAATTCCTGTGGGATTTAGCACCCATCACCCACGCAACTCACTGCCAAAGAACTTGCATCAGTACCCCATGATCTGAAACATCAGCAGTGTATAGAAGCTAGAATCCCAAAGAACTTCAAGTAAGGTGACCAGGCTTTCCCTTCCCTTACCATGCAAGTCACTCACTCCCTGCAAGTCATACATATGGCTGCAAAGCAGCTGTTTGTAATCAGTACAGAACAGCCCTACTCCAGAAGCAAAAACAGTCATAAGGAAAAAACTGAGTAGCACAATCAATACTGAAGTCTATATTCATGTGGGAACAGAACCTGGAAGTACCCAGTCAATTTCAGGCTACACCTTCAAAAAGAAAAACACTGAGAGTAGAATATACGTTAGACTGCATCTTCCCTGAATTTGCTTAGGTGCACTGGCACCTTCCACAGCAAAACCATACGCAATCTCTGTAAGACATCCACACTGCTTTAAAAAGGATTGAAGCAGTTGACTTCAGGGCACAACCAGTTTGACTGACGTGTGAACTCTATGTTGGTGATACTTGCAGAAGCACAGGCACATCCATTGCTAACACTACTGGAGACTTTCCATGCCAAGGCAGCATTGCTTCTTCTGCCTGTAGACTAAGAGTGTAGAATCTGGTGTGACCAGCTGTGTTGGGTTTACATGGCAAATTTTTGGCAGCAGCATGGTGCAGAGGTGGCCTCTGAGAAGAAGCCGGGGCTGGCCTGTGCTGGACATGGCTGGTTCCACAACATACCCACTGCAGACCAAAGGAGAGCCCATCAGCCAAGTTGGCAGAGGCTCTGAACATACTTAAAAGGCAAAATTTCACATGGCAGGGGGGAAGTGTGAGAAGCCACAGTATGAACCAGGCCAGAGAAAGAGACGCTCTGGATGCCAAAGCAGAGATTCCTCTGCAGCCCACAGAAAATACTATGGTGGAGCAGGTATTGCCCTGCAGCCCATGGAATGGTTGTCATGCCAGCACACTTGGACATTTCCTGAAGGAAGCTGCAGCCCATAGAGAGCCCACAATGGAGGAGATTTTTTTCCTGAAAGACTGCAGTCCATGGGAGAGACCCATGCTGGATCAAGAGAAGGAGTAAAGAGGGTCTGGCAGCTGGCTAAGGTCAACCAACCACACTAGCAAGGAGAAAAGCAGAAATTTTTCCAGTCTATTTGGTCCTGTGGATAACTTAGTGCCATCTTGCTTGTCATTACATGTCTCACTTATGCTACAGTCACCTAAGAAATAAGACTAAGGGATAGCTTTCAATCTAGAAAGGAAGCTTCCCCTAGTGTAAATGAATAAACGAGCAAATAAATAACCAAGGGAAGGAATGGGGAATTAAGTGAATGCAAATGATTAATTACAATTCTGTTTAATCTTGTCACATTAACTGACACTAAGTCAGAGGTTCTGAGCTCTCCCGCCTTTCTAGAACTGTTGACCTTTCAGACTGGTAAAGAAACATCTACCTTTTGTTTTTCTTTCCTAGGCTAAGAGCTTATATTGCAATTACCAGAGTGGATTCCAAGCTTCAGCTAAGACAGACATTTGCCAGTTATTCATTCAGCCCTCCACAATTGCCTTTAGTAGCTTGTAATGTTTGTTGAATCACTGCCATTTGAGTCTTAAAGTGGGATAACTCTATAATCTTACTCAATCTCCACAAAGACTTCCCCCAGAGGGGAAATTACACTTAAAGGGAAGCTTCCTACAAAGTCAAGCTCATTGTCTGAAAGCAGTAGGTCCAACTAAAACTGTTAAAGCTAAGCAGCCTCTGCATACAGCACTAGATTTAACATAGATGATGCCCTATAATACGTCTAGAAAGACTCCCAAGAGCCAGCTGTACATTTGAACCATCATCAACTGAGAACAAGATGACACTGGGTACCATCAGCTTGCTCCCCCAAAAAATACCTAAGACAGAGGCATGTCTCTCCCTAAAGCAAGGGGAAACCTCCTTGTGCTTTCTCTTCACTTCAGGGATCTGGAGCTCCAAGACAAGTGCTCAATATGAGCAAGAAGCCAGACAGCAGCTTGACAACTTTCAGTTAGAGTTGATATTGCAACCCAGCAACTGCTTTATCAACAAAAATAAGGTCAGAGCTGAGGAATGAGGAAGAAGAAAGTACTCCCTACTCTTTGGGAAAGATTCTTCCTTAAACTCTGTCCCCTGCCTATTTTAAGAGGTTTCCTCTATTCAGAGCCATCAAATCCTGACTGCAATTTAGTACAGGGCATTAACTAAGTCAGCTTCATCAGTGTCAGCATTTATAAATGCTGTCTTCAGTTAGTATCTTGTTGAATCCAGTACTGACTTCATTCAGATGCTTTGTGTAAACAATGCCTAGCATTGGTGTCAATCACCTCACAACAAAACAGATGCCAAGACAGTCTTGTATTTTTACCTCAGCATCTGCTAGTGAAACAAAAGCCACTAGCAAGTCCCACTAAAGCAATTTTAGATAAGTATGGTTATACCCATCTGAACACTGGCATGAGATTTAACAAGATTATCTCTTCTCACTTGATCCTAATTGATTGCCTTAGGAAATGCATGGATATGCATGAGCATTAGTTTGCCATACAGCGAAGAGTTTACATGCTTGGCTTAGGTTGTTTGTGGTAATCCCTAGGTTTGCTTTCTAATAAACACTAACCAGAGTCAAGCCAGAGATAATACCTTATTTTGTCCTCTTAATCTGAGGTGACCTCACCATGTCTACCATCAGCCTTCTGGCACTTCCTGAATGTATTCTCCATGGTTTCATGGAAGGTGAAGACAAGGAAAGAGAAGTGAAAGTCATCTTTAGCTTTCGCTCTGACATGCTGCACTTAATCATTGCACTGAAAGGTTGGTTACATCTCTACACCTGAGAAGAGTTTATCAAAGCTGAACAAACTAAAGGAAAACATGTCAGGTGAAAAATGTATGTGCAGTTTAACTCTATTTACTTGCCCCAGTGATTTCCAAAGAAAAGCATGAATTCCTGAAGTTGGACTCACCTTTGCCAGGAGGAAGGCTTCAGGCAGGGTTCAGCAAGAACTACTAAGTTCAGAACTGTTCTCCCACTCTCCTTGCCCTGCCTGAACAGAGGCACACAGAGAGACTACATATCTTGGAGGGTGTGGAGCAGAGTTTGACAAGAGTCTGGACATAAGGAAAAAGCTAGTCAGCAGCTTTTCATCTGTACCTATTCAAGGTGGCACTATCAGTGGGCAGGTTAACTTGAAAGCAGTTATAGTGGAGGTTCTTCACTTAAGGTCAGATGTGGACATTTTCTTAAGAAAAGCAATAATGAGCTAAGAGTTGCATGGCACACCTGAGAAGGTATCAAGTTTAACAGGAAGGACCTGTTAAGGAGAATAAGAAGGATAAGATACCTACCTTTAACATAGGGAAAAAGAGATAATATGCTTTTGGAACTCAATATTCTTTGATACAGAAAAAAACCTGCTGACAGCTGAAGTTAGACTTTTTATTTGGGATTGTCATTCACTCAACAGCACAAGTGCTGCTTGTGGTTTTAAAGGTTTCAACTAAAATCAAATGCTTCTCTTTGCAAATTGCATGGCATTTTCCTACTGAACGCTTCTCATCTATCCTGGGGCCTCTCAGGTATGGGGGGGAGGAAGTCCCTGGGTTATGTGAAGCAATTATGGAAGGTTTTTTTTGTTTTAGTTCATCTTCATGCCAGCAGAACTAGAAGCTAATTTGGAGACTTTTAGGTAAACTCTTAGAGCTCCAACTGGAAAGTTAAAAATTTAGTTTACTTCTGACACTCACCAGCTATACAAGCTAGATCAGAGTCCCAAATCTTTGGGCTCAAGAAGTGCTTGTCATACAACTGGATCAATTCCAGAGATGTTGAAAGGCAGGTTTTAAGAATGCTCCAATTTACTCAAGCGTGGCAGATTTTTTTCCCTCCCATTCAATTCCAATTTCAGCAGCAAAAATCTCTAGTGTTCTAGAAAACATACGGAGTTTTTCTGAAGTTAACTCTACAGGCAAAACTCAGTTTGGAACTTGGAACTGATTTTTTTTTTTTAAATTACTTTCATGCAAGAACCACACACACGAACCTTCATTCTCCTAGGATAAGAGCTAACATAGCTACACATTATAGCTGTTTATACACCAACAGGTTTTACAAAACAGAGCAGATGAGTTAAGGTGCTTTGTCCTATGGGTGCTTTTACATCCAAAGTAGAAATCTGCAAACCATACATTGCAGTATGTTGATGAGCAACAGCTAGCTTCAGTTCCAATACTGCTGCCAAAGTGCTTCAGGTAAAGAAGCACTTCTCTTTTGTGGTAAAGAAAAGCTCAACTTCTTTCTGTTCCCAGTCCAGCTAGTTTGGAACTCCTTCAGGTGTCTACTGTTCACGATTAAAATCCTGAAATTTAGATAGTCTCACTGACAACTGAGGACAAAGACAAGAAAAGCATCAGCAGCCCTAGTTTCACACTGATTGCTTCCCATTCCCCCATCCTATTCATCCTCAAGAGCCACCTATACTAGTGATAACATAGCAAAAGTTTAGCTTGACTAGTTTAAAGCTCCATTAGCCACCTTAAATGTAATCCTGATTTTCAGGTCGTGCAGAGCTGATAGGTGAGCTGTGAAGTTCAGGAGAGTTCCTGCACTTAGATTTTAACAACTCTGCAAGTTTTAAGAGTAGTAGCTTAGGTGACAGCTCAAGTCCAGCAGAATACAATTTTTTTCTGCCAACACACTTGTTACTTCAGGGGAAGTGAGGAGAGGACAAAACCTGGCCACCTTGGAAAACTTCAGTCTTCAACAGCTACAGCCAGTAACATCTAGACTACTTTGGAGCCAACTGGTCTACCTCAATGTAAGAGTCCTTAATTTAAAAAAGAAAACCACCACCAGGTTGGAGCATAAAGCACTTGGAGTTTATTGTGAAGAGAATGCACATCTCCCTGGAAGTTCCTGAAGATTAGCATCCAAAAAAAAAATTTGGGCTGACATACTTCCCCATACTTCCAGACAATGGGTTTAACAATCATTAATACACTATCACCAGAGTATGTTTATCTCCATTTTGTAAATATCTGTAGAAATTGCAGCTACTATTCCTTCTACAGTTCCAGCTTAAACTAGGAATAGTAAAGTGAGCATAAGACCAACTACTGCCACTGAGAGAACATCCTGCCTCGATGCATCACCTAACAAGCTAAAGCCTATACAAGATGGCTTTGACTTTCAGTCTTGCACCTAAGGGTATGATTCCTGCTCCTAAAAATACTGGCTGTACCTGTGTAATAGGTAAAGAAGGAAAGATAGCCCATAGACACTGACAAAGGTAGAGGAATGCCAGTAGCAGCCCTGATAAAGATTCATAGCAAATTCCTTCAATGTTTACCCTCTTATGGAAAGCATGAGCCACTCGTTAGGTAGCAGAGCCACCAGCCACCACTGAAACACCTTCTTCCACCATTAGGCATTACCTATTCATATAAGTAGTAGCCACTTTGCCATCACTTCAGATTTTACCTATAAAGCTGCAGGACAGCATCTTTAGCATAACCTGAGGCCTTTAGGTACAGCAGCCAGAAGCATCATTCCCTTACAGCCAAGAAGTAAACTCATGGACTTGTACACATGTGCAGTGCACTTAAGATACCCTGTCCTATGTCAACCACTTTCAGAAGTTAAGTTAAAGCTCTAGCAGGATAGATTTCTGCATCTAGCATAATTTTCAGGAATATTTCAGATGCATTGCATCGAATTGAAGGCAAACACCACCACCAGCAGCAGCACTGAGAATCCAATTGGCTACAGTTTACTACAACAGAAGGAAGATATGGCAGCAATGCTGCATTACTGCCTTACACCAGATCCCTTACCTGACAGAACTCCAAACCCTTGGAGGTAGATACTGGTATTGTTTAATTTAAGAGTGGAGCAAGTTCTTCTAGACCTACATGCTTTTTAGATTAATACACAGAAAGGGAAACAAAGTTAATCTCTAGAACTATGTAGCAAAAAAGCAGTGTTCACTGCACAAACAGCCCTGTTCACTTTATGGACTTCAGCCTTAGAAGTATTTTGCTTCCACTGAGACCGAAACATACACATAAAACTCACCTTTCCCTTACAAGTTTGGAGCAGATTATCCCTTAGCGTTCCAGACACATACACATTTTTAAAAGCTACTTTTGCATACAGCTTATGTACTGTTGCAACACTTGCCTGCTCACTTTTAAGAGCAGAGGAATAAGCCAAATGCAAAACTCCAGGTAGAAGCCAACAAGTTACCACCGTTCTGTATGGTAACTAGACCCAAATCAGAAGTAGCTACTTGGCTCAGAGAGAAACCCCTTTATCTAGCCAGTATCCACAAACTCCAACTCATTTAATATCCTCCACTTGGAAATTACACCCAAGAGCTTCTGGCTTTTTAGTTCTTAACTTGCACCTCATTCCATCAAGTATTTGTTTAAGTCTAAGCGTAGACTGCATGTAAATTCGCTTCAAAGAAATGAGAAGGGAAATGGTTTGATGTACCAGCTAGAGTAGGCTCTTTAATCTTCTTGCTACTCAAGGGAGTCTATGCTGCAACAAAAGATTATCATCGTATCTGCTTCTGACTAGTGTGTATCTGGTACACACAGAAACAAGATTTAGAGATAGTGTACATCTGAACATCTTTCCTAGGCATGTGTCCTTGTACATTAAAGGATACCCACTACATTTACCAGCTGTTTTCACCTGAGGATGCTTCCTTATCTATTTGATTCCTGGTTCACTCCCCCTCTATAACAGAGGTAGCCACACTGCTGCTTCTGCAGCCCAAGGAGCAGCCATGAGTCCACTCAGTTTCATAGTGGCCGTAGAACACAAGATAGTTACATTTACATTAAGACTGTATTGGGTTATTTTAATTTGCTGGAGTGTCAAACTCTAAAGTATTAGAATTAAAACTGAAGGATCAGATGATCTAATATTTCATGTTCTCTGTATAACCAAAGAAAAAGTTCTTAACCCAGTATTCTGGAACTCCACAAGAGTACAGAACAAGCACTATTCCATGCATCACAACAAGCCTAAGTCTAGCAGCTAAGCTTTTCTCATGAGATGGCAGAGTATGGCTTCCCCATGCAATTTAAGTGATTGATCTCAGTCATGGAACAGGGAAGAGAACAGGGATGGACAACATTTTCCACATTCCTTCTAGTCTGTGACCCAGCTAATGGTAACAGAAGACTAGTAGCCAAGAGAAACTCTGAAACTGAATCTGCTCACTAAGTGTTTGGAACCTCTCCTCCTTATTTGAGGATCAGCACTTCCCTCTGGATATGATTCCAACTATCATTAACTGGACCAGTGGCCAAGAAAAACCTCAGAAAAGCAAGTTATTTCATCTGTCCTACTTCCCCATCTTCCTTATTCCTACACACCTTCCCTTCCACTTCCTATGGCTTTTTTCTGTCAGAAGCTCACCCATGAGAAAGCCCTCACCTTTACCACCCCCTCAGCCCCAGCTTTAATCAAATGTCTTGGTGACACAGAACAGAAGGCTTCTTCCACTCTGAGAAGGGTGAAGTTACATTCTTTCACTTTGGCATAGTACTCAGAATAGGGAAAAATCATGTTAGGCCAATGCTCTTCCAGCAGTGGATCAATTTTAACTTCAGACTGACAAGGGCTGCCATGTACCCTACTGAGCCAGTCTCAGTAAATTCTGTCTATGCCTTGCACCAAGAAAAGTGTTGCATGCAGACAGTCAGCTTCTTTCCCCTTCCATTCCAAGTCAAAGTGTCTGGGGCAAGGCAACCCAGTTTATAGAACCATGGCACATGGTCAGGGTCTGTACTCAAGTACTGAGCAGTGTGACACTTTGGCACTTACCTGTGTACTACTGTCTTGCTCACATTCATCCATGTTCTTCATCCAGAGGCAGTAGTTGCTTCTTAGGAACTCCAGCTCCAGCCCAGGAGAGGAGCCTTGATGCCCATGGCAGAGCAAGTTATCTGCCTACACACACCAGTTTCTGTTTGGCTTCCTCCACCTGCATGGAAGAGTCTGGCAGCAGCACTGGTGGGTAGCTTGCCTAGGCTTTGGTGCCAGACTATCTGACAAAACCCTGAGCCAACCTTTAATGATGCAGCCTCTGTTCCTATAGTAACTAGTATTATTTTCCCATCTCTGGGCACAGGCTTCCCTTGAGGGGAAGCATCAAGTTTGCTCTCATTTCACACCTACCACTGACTTCCCTGCTGCATAGCTACGTGCTGCTCCAAATGAGAACACCTGTCAGTGGGCCCTCCAAAGCTCAGCCACAAGCCAGTGGGAGGCAAAAACCACACAAACCAAACACACAGGCATGTCCTCCCAAGCAGGCTACAGCTGGGAGACCGACAGGGAAGAGTTTAACAGCGCAGGCAGCTGGAGGCTTATGGGGGCTTCTAGGCCACTGCTCTGAGGACAGAAGCACAACCAACCCAGAGAAACCAGCATGAGAAATATCTGGCAGGACAGTCTTCCACCAAGGCTGCTACTCCAGGCTGCTGCTGGCACCTCAGCATGATCCAGTCAGGTCTAGGCCAGTTTTAAGGCAACCTTGGAAGGGTCACACAGACTAGAATGAATTCCTTCATAAGCCAAAGCCTCTGTTTGCACCATGACCCCTCCCCACGCTGTAGAGACTACGCTTTCAGCGTGTAGGCCTTTTACTCAGATAGTACAGGTTACCATCAGAGCAATTCTCATAGGGGAGCATGACAACCATATTTGCCTCCTTAATTTCAGAAAAAATAGCATTTGTGAGTGGGCAGGCCTGCTATACAATGCAACGTTTTCCTCACCAAGTGAGCAGATGATTCTTCTCTAATGCTCATAAATATCACTATCTACAGTGTTACTGCAGCATCCCACAGGAGTCTAAGTTGCATCTGGAGGCTACCGTGATTAAGGAGAAAAAACCATCCAGGACAGGAGTCATGAGAGCCTGATTTCAAGGTAAGCCCTTGTCCTGAGGAGCTGACTGCTCTCAGGCTGAAGAGCTGCTGATAGCCTACATGAGGGCACATACAAAGAGCTCTTTTGTATGGTGGGTGGTTGTTTTCACTGCTTTGAGTGCAAGCGTTACACTCTGGTGTGACTCGCTATGCTTTCCTGCTGTTACTCTCCTATAGCTACAATGCCTCCCAAAAAAAGAGGCTAGAATTGCGTTCTTGGTCATCACCAGAAACATTTTGGTGCCAGAATATTCCCTCCTTGTACCTACAGGCAGCAAAGCCACCACACACAGAAAGCTTCACAGGGCTCACATGTAAGCTGCTGAACACAAGCCCGAACTGCTCATGTGAGCCAGTCAGAAGAGGGAGACAGTTACATACCACATTCATCACATCCTTGCAGCTTCTCTGTGTAAGCAAACATCTCACTCTGACCTCACACCTTACCCAGAAAGCTCCAGCATGAAAGAGGTTTACCCACAGCAATGGCAGCCTTCAGCATTGGGGCGAGAACTTCACAAATGGAAGAGCTTCTCACAAACAAGCATAGGAAGCTTAAAGCCCTACCAATGCAATGACAGTAGCTAAGCTTGTGACAACAAAAAAAAAAGTAGGCATCATAGTTCAAGTCACAACATCCACTTCTCTGCAAGGACTTCACTTGATGACAAAGCAGGAAACTACCACTGCTGCACACCAAGCTTGGCTCAAGGTCTGCTGTGCCACAAAGTCCCTGGACGTTGCATCAGCACCAGGGACCTTGTGGCAGCTGCTGGGGGGCTCTGCCAGGAAGCCATCACGCTGTCATATGGGAGGCTAAGTGTGACAGTCAGCACAGCAGCCTGCAGGATTAGCTTCAGTTTCACCTGCATTGCCTCCACATTTAGCTTTTAATGTGAGCATCAAGTTTATTGCGTAACATTTTAACTGCACTGTCAGATGTGCCAGCCCCAGAAGAACTGAGGATTCAGCAGCCAAGTAGAGACAAATGGGGTTTTGTTTGTTTGGGTTTTTTTGACATAGTAATGTCGCAATTAGCTTGAGATGGCAGGATAAGAACATCCAAGATATTTAAACAGCAGTATTAATATTTCAGAGCTACTATACCACTGAAATGAGGTTTACAGTCATCTTACCAATTGCTTCAGGCCATTTGGAAATGAAAGAAGCCAAGACAGCATCTGTTCTGCACTGATGGCAGTGAAGATTACCTTAGCACATGGCTAGTGCTAGAAACTTGAAAACTAGTCCAAGAGGTTATCACTGTAGGTGTTCCACCAGCTACAAAGCTTGCTGCCACCACCAGCAGAAATGCGTGAGCAGTCTCTTTTCTGTATCAAATCTTTTGGTAGTCAGAAATCTTTCATTAGCAGCAAAGGTCATTAACATGAGACAAATATTCTTATAGCTAACTCAGAAGCTCAGGCAGTTAACACACCAACTCTAAGACTGCAGAGACCAAGTTGGATCCTACAGCATTTTCCTGCTTAGAACTGGACACACTGTTGCAATACTAATGTATTGGAACATAATGATTTAACACTTCTTCAGACAAGAATTCATCCTGTTCCTCAACACAGTTGCATAATGTATAAAAAGCAAGTCAGATCAGTTTCTTTCATCAAGGAGCTCAGCTGTCTAACATTAAAGGTCTAAATAGGAACAAGGAGAGGGATAAATAATTAGTATAGCTCTATATAGAATTAGAGCTTCTACTTATGCAAGAACATCTCTCACCCAACTGAAACAGAGCATCTGTAACCAAAATGCTATTTGCCATAGAGTACCAAATCTGTCCTGTCTGCGGATGCTTTTCTAAAGACTTGCCTTTGGATACTTACTCCTTCATTAAAATGAGTCTCTCCAACAGTAAAGAAATCTAAAACATTAAGGTGCTTCAGTTGTTACTTATGAGTGTAGACCTTTGCAACACAGAATGATGATTAAGCTCAAACCAAGAAGTAAAATTCAGTCATTGAAAACCTATCCTAACGTTCACGCTCCTCTTCATATGGAGCCCTTTGCTTTATATTTTTATCATATGTCCTTGTGTAAAGACACCTGCTTTGTGGAACCCCCCCAGCAGGGCTGCAGTGAGAACACCCCACAGAACACAGGCTCCTTGGCACAAGCTGTGATGCTCCTTGCTCCTCCAGAGGGAACAGCAAAGCTGCAGGACCCTTTTATCAAGGTTCTTATTTAGGGTTCTAACTAGCAGCCAGCTGCAGCAGGGAATTCCCATTGCTCAGTGGCACTCCAGTTTATGCATTAGAATCTGTAGGTATCTTCATAGTTTTACTATCTACTACCTTCCCCTTTACAATAGCATTGAACTGGAAGGTCCCCCCCATCTCCAACCAGCATGCCTTTCAAGGGGCAATATGGCATGTTTCCATGCATGAAACTAGGAAGGAAGTTATAGTGACTGCCCTGCCCTCCCCTCCCATTTCGTAGTTCTCTGGGCATCTGTACCCTCCAGTGACTGCAGTCTGCCAGAAATCCAAGCCCATTCCTAGGACAGCTTTTGACTGCTGCAGTCATTTTCTGCTCCTTCTGCAAGCACTCACCATTTTCCTGTGCTAGTGTGTCATTACTGCCACTAACAGTTCTCTGCCATAAATGGAGCAAGTTCACAATGGTCAGGCATTATACTCAAAAAGCAGGGGCCTACATAGATCTATCTTTCTGAACTAGAAAGACAAAGGTCACAACTTATTGTCCAGATGGGGGGGGAAACAGAGCTCAATGGCACAATCTATTTAATCTGCTATGAAAGAGTACTGCTCAAATGCACCACACAGTAGGAGATGCAACAGCCAGCCCAGTCAAGCTCCCCATCTATCACTTTGGGGTCAAGGAGGGGAAACAGCAAGACCTGGCCTGTCATACAACTCCAGATCTCATGCCAGCAGAGAGAAAGAGGCACACGGGAAGAGAATATTAATAGAGAATAAAGCTTGATTATCTTTTTCCAGAAGGTAACATCCCTCAGACAGACATTTTCCAAGTATAGTTGATCACTTCTACAGTGCTCTTCAGACCTACAAGAGCAGAAGTGACCAAGCAATTGCTTAACACAGCACAAGCTTTTCTAAAGTCTGTCAAGCGAGGAAACAAGTCACACAACAGCCTTGGGCTTCCAAGTTATTTCTAGGACACCCAAGATATTAGACTTACTATGGGGCTTCACTTGGGACAGTTGTTATTCACTGTCAGCGGGCCACAGCAGAGGTACAAAAGCCAGATGTTTCCTACAGGTCACTGACACTTCCCAGGTCTAAGGCATTCATGTCACTGCTTATAGTTTTACTATAACAGGAAAGACCAAGCTTTGTACATCTTCTGAGGGCCAGCAGATACTAGCCACACTTGTAATTTACCTTGGTATTCAAGTAATCATCTTGAACTAACTCACTTCAACTGAAAGTTTGATCCCTTATTGGCACAAGAGATGAATATATACCTGTTTGTCTTCAATACCGCTAGTTTTTCATTGTTTGCTGCAAACAGCAGCAAGCCAGATTCCTCTGCCTATGTATTCAGCGACAGTGCTGGCTGCGTAGCTTAGCAGCAACACTACAGTACTGAGAAGGAAATGCAAGGAAAAAGATCAAGAGCTTGCTTCAAGCATTATTGCTGCTCATTTAAACTCATTGAGTAGGATTAAAGGCTGCTGTTCACCTTTAAAAGAATTTCAGCTTGCAAATACTGTAGTTCTAGTGCTTACCATCCAGGAAATAAAGTGTGAAAGGGTAAGTATCACACCTAGCAATTGAACACCTACAGGATCAGACCCCAGAACTGCAACACTAACCCCTAACATCCAGGCAGGGTTCCTGACAGGAATACACTCCTCACCACAAGTCAGCATGAGAAATGCTGGTGTAACTTGGTAGTCACCATTTTGAAATGAATAATAAAGAACTTTAGATTCCAATGTACACAAGAAAGTATGGCACCTTTATACTAATGACAACTTTACTGGCAATGTCTAATTACCAGAAGAGGTGAAGCTCAAGGGCTTATCATATCAATCAACATGGTTGCAAATGAGTAAACCAAACTCCCCACCTTCACATGCACCTAAGCATGACACTTTGAAGAGTGAGAAGACAGGCCTCATAAGCTAAACACCCTGAAGTTCACAGCCTTCCATTTAAGAGCTCAGAAGTTAAAACTTTAGGGCACATCTTTCTGCAGAACTGCAGACATTAGTGCTCACAGGTGATATTCTCCCCCAGTCATGAAGAGAGAAATAGCAGTGTCAGAGAAACAGCAAAGTCAGTTCATTTCAAGCAAATCAGTAGTCCTTTGCATTTGGTTTTCCCCTCTCCTGAAGTAGTTCCCATTCCAAAGACGACACAGCACAAGGAGCAATTAAACTGCCTTGTAAAGTACAGTATACAAAAATGGCATATATGGAAACTGTTTGATAGACAGGCTTATTGTGCAATTATACCCTGCCATCAGTAATTTTTATTCTGTTCTTTGTTTCAATTGCTCTTCATTAAAGCATTTAGATACCAGTGCTGATGAAGCGCCCTAGTTATCCAGCCAGACTCTTACTTATCACCTCAAAGCTCCTCTCTATCTGGCACCACTCCAATTTTGAGGTTTATGCTTGGTATCAGGTAATACAGATATATGCATAATCACCTTTATGTTTTCCCATCCTTTAAAACAGGTCTCCAAGACTTTATAGCACACACTAGTTCTGATCTGCCACGTTCTAACAGTTGCTGTTACACATCTGGCTGTAAAAGAAGCTACACAGCACAGCTGAACACAAGGACACCAGTGCAGCCAGTACACTTTCCATAGCTCTGAAAAGCATTTAATGGTCAAACAGCACTTCTATTAAAAAACTAGAACATCGCACTAAAGTCCCTTATTGTTATACTTTGGCTGAGTAGGGATTCCAAAGACTCCTAGTCTTGCCTAACCATGGTGTAAGTTAATTAGGTACTACATTTCATAGCATTTCAGACTGATGGGTCAAGAATGCACATGGTCAATGCATCCAACACGCCTGCAGAGAGATCAAGTTTTTCCACTTACCCAGAGCTGTGCTTTTATTGCAGCATTGGCTGAAGAACTGCTACTGTTTTGCAGCTTTATAATTGAAAGCTCTCATGCTACTCCATAGTGGTGCTGCAGTGGTAACATTAGCTCACTGGGAGGACCATATTTAGAAAAGATGTTGGGTTCTCCCCCAGAGCAATGTAATAGTTTGATAAGTGAAATTAACAGCCCCAGAAAGAGTCAAACATTGTCAGATTAAAAAACCAGAGCTAGACTCCTACAGGGAGAAGTCTGGGCTGAAGGCATCTAGCTTTATTGCAGGGATTCATTTAATCCCTACTTGGGAACATTAAAAAAATAAGAGTCCTAAAGCTATGTGCTGGGAACATAGGCTACATTAAATGCAAGACGAGCAATATAAAAATACAGCCTGCCAACCTCCCCCCCTCTCTTTTCTTCTGCAATAAACACCAACAAGCTAATACCGATGTGCATACTTCGCGCATTCAGCCGGTACCCGGCTTTTAACGAGCGGGGAGGCCCTTGCGAGGGT
>NW_009620598.1:0-636 GCF_000690535.1 Cariama cristata | reverse complement strand
CCCGGTGGGACACACACAAGTCTGGAGGACTGGATGGGATCCATTCAAGGGTGCTGAGGGAGCTGGCAGAAGTGCTCACCAAGCCACTTTCAGTCATTTATCAGCAGCCCTGGCTAACTGGGGAGGTCCCAGTTGACTGGAACTTAGCAAATGAGACGCCCACCTACAAGAAGGGCCAGAAGGAGGATCCAGGGAACTGTCAGTCTGACCTCGGTGCCAGGGAACATTGTGGAGCAGGTCATCCTAAGTGCCATCACATGGCATGTATAGGACAACCAGGTGATCAGGCCCAGTCAGCATGGGTTTATGAAAGGCAGGTCCTGCTTGAATAACCTGATCTCCTTCTATACATCACTTAGTGGATGAGGGAAAGGTGGTGGATGTTGTCTACCTAGACTCTACTAAAGCCTTTGATATCATTTCCCACAGCATTCTCTAGGAGAAACTGGCTGCTAATGGCTTGGATGGGTGTACTGTTTTCTGGGTAAAAAAACTATCTGGATGGCCAGGCCCAAAGAGTGGTGGTGAATGGAGTTAAATCCAGTTGGCGGCCCGTCACAATTGGTGTTCCCCAGGGCTTGGTATTGGGGCCAATTCTGTTTAATAACTTTATAAATGATCTGGACGAGGGGATTG
>NW_009620597.1:1926-48874 GCF_000690535.1 Cariama cristata | reverse complement strand
TATATATATTAATAATTGTATTATTAATGATATGTTACGGTACCTGGAGTCATGGATAAATAATAACTAAAAAGGCCTCTTAGTCAAAATAAAGAGCCTTTTCCCTCAGTTTGAGCCCTCATTTCTGCAGGAAAGCAGGCAGCACTGCTGTGGAGCACACACCTCTTGTCCGAACAGCGAAATCTCCTGCCGGTTGCCATAGCCATGGAGAGAGCTGAGGCCCTTTGGGGTAGCAATTCTGCAATGCAAGCGCCCGTTGGCGACAGCATCCCCTTGCTTAGCAGCTCGGTCAGTCACCCAGATCCCAGCAACTACGGCCAGCTTGAGAAGGGCGGCTTGCAAAGTGTCCGTCTATAGAGTGGGCCATTTTGCAGATGTTTAGCTTGTGGTAGAGGTTGCTCCCTTGAACATGCATTTGCAGGATGGCCAACATATAGAAATATGTTGAAATACAGAAATATATCTGTCCATATAAAAATAACCACGTAACTGTCGCACTGATGGCTTGCAGCATACATGGCAGGTCACAAATTTTGCAGCCACCTTTGCATGCAGGGAGGAGCTGTTAGGCAGCACAGCAATTTGGGCAAAGGGTATTTTGAACGGTGACTGGCATTTACATCTCACTCAGTGTTAGAGGGCAAGGAACCCAGACCCAAACCCAGATTTTTGGATCAAATGTGACTGCAACTTTCTGACCCAGGACAGCCTGGAAGGTGGGCTTTCATTAAAGGGTCTTCTGCAAGACTTTCCTAGAAGACATCTAACTCAGGATTGTATGGAGCTAAGATTTTAAGATATGGCTCAAGGAAGCTAATATCTGTTTAAACACCATTGCTAGATTATTCTTCTGATGGATAATCTGAACAAAGATATTTGATGTTTTATCAGGCCAAGTTTTACAAAGCTGAAAACAATTACTTGAGAGATGTTATAAAAGGACATTATTTAATCCAGAAAAGTGAGTAGCAACTGGGATCTGTATGAAAACATTAAACTCTGTGTCCAAAAAGCTGTAATCCTGCATAAAAGTGAAAATGTTACACCTGTCCAAAAAAGCACAGCCCATCTTTGGGAGAAAGCAAGAATCTGAAACAGATTAAGGGAGTAAGTGAAACCCTTTAAAAACTGGAAATGCTAGAATAACCACAAGGGAATAATCATGACACAAAAAGCAGAAAATAAAATACATCTCAAGAGCAGTGGGGAGTGAGATTGGCCATTATTAGGTGAGGAAAGTCTGCTGGCACGGACCCACAAGAGCATCAGGCTGTCCATCTGCAACGAACATGGAGGAGCTGCCAGTAACAGTGCGGACAAGGTTAATGTCCTGGGCTGGGTGATAATCTGTCTCTGTAGTGATCGTTTAGCCTTCTGTCCTTCCACTAGCCAACTGCCAAAAGGGGAGGATAATACCTCTTTTCCTTTATTTTTGTCTGTCTTGCCTATTTAAAGGATTAAGATTTCTGAGGCTAGGACTATGCCTTAATATCTACAGTAAGGATGGAGTGTGGCATCTCAATCTGAGACACTGGTGTAACACCGCCAGGATCACTTGAGAATTGATGGCTCTGCCTCCTGGCAAATCCCACGCCCTGCAGCATCCCGCATTCCTCCCAGGAGCCAGCACCATACTCTGCCCACACACTCCGTAAGGAACAACAGGGTTTTGTCAGCCCCTGCATCCACCCCGGGGTAGCAGAGCCCTTCTCTGGGCCACCCAACATGCAGGGTGGTCCCATCACCTTTGCTTACACCTCCCTGTGTCAGCCACTGCACTCCCGAAACCCAGGACAGGCTCCCAGTACAGTGCTGGGAGCAGAGGGCTGTATGCAATGCCTGGGTGAAACGCTCCCAGGTCACTGGGCAAACCCTGTTTTTATTTCATGTACACTGACAGCACAAACAGAATATTTTGTTCCCTGACCAGAACATGGAGCTCTTCCCATGGAGCGCCCTGAACTCCTGCTGCTCTCAGACCAAATCACAGGGGTGCTGCACATCCCCAATCTTTAGTCTTTATGGCCTCAGGAACAGTTAGAATAGATAAACAGCACCATATCTAAGGGCATGGGCTGGCACGGGACACAGGAACAGCCTTGTTGAGCTTATCTTGGCTGTCGCAGTGGCCAGCTGCTTCACGAGAAGGCATCTGGTTACACATACCCCCTTATTGAACCAAGATGGAAAGCAGAGAATCGTGCCAGGAGGTTAGGCTGAATTTTTTCCCGACCTTAGGTAGAGAGCGAGTATATATGGTGAAGCCTGAAGATTGCAGTCCTTTGACTCACACCTGAGTTTGATCCCTTACCATTCCAAAGCAGGTGTACCGTGTTCAGAGTTCGTACCATAAAATCACGTGGAAGTCCATTTAGCCGAGAGCACAAGTCAGGATCAAAATATTTACATGGCTTCTGCACATCTGCAACAGGAATCCTTGTCTGGTTGCCAAACACCGGAGAAAAATCACAACCGTTGGCTGGGTGGCTCTAGCATGTGTTATAAAGCTGACGGAGACACGATTTTCTTCTCATTTGTTAGCATACCCCTTTGCTCTCCAAACGAGAGAAGTACAACTGCCAACCCAGCCTGCTACTTGTTTTCTTCCAGCTGCCCTCCCCAGCAGAAACAGAGGGACAAAGGGAAGGGGTGCCTGCACGTGGACCTCAGAGCATCTCCTGCTTCCCTGCCAGCAAGGCCTGAGCAGTCATGATCCAACCTGAGCAACACTTCTCCTGTTGCACCTTCTCATCCTGACAATCATTTTTAGTTCTTTCTGTATATCTGACCTTTCTTAGCAAGTAGAATGAACCTATTTAATTAATATTTGCATAGTCCCCAGCCCCCCGAATACGTCCCTGAGCTGACAGAGATGTTGCTATTCACTCTGTGTCCCAAACAAGCAAGCTTTTACCAGCGGGATGATTTTCTGGTGAAGCATGTGCTGGATGTGTGACCTTTGTGGGTTTACGCTGAAGGAGCTTCCGGATTCCTTCGGACAAACATTCCTTGCCAAGCAGGATTTATGCTCGTTTTGTAGCCTTTGTGCTGCTAGCCAGCTGTCGTGCTTTCTCCTGTCAGCAGCAGGTAAAGTGCTTCTTATATAGAGTGTGTAAAGGAGTTTGTAGTGAGCTTTGGGACCCTTTGGGTAAAACATGGCACAGGGCAGTGCTGTCGCTGACTGACGACTCTGGCTTGTCATGAGATGCGAGTTAGAGCCCTGCTTGTATTTGTGGCAGCTGCAAAGAGGTACCTGTCAAGTGACTGACTTTGCAAGAGCCTTTGGATAGAAGGAATTTTGCAGAAATGAAGGATTAGAGGGTGCATGTCCATGGTGGGCTTTCAGCAAAGGCTTTGAATTGGACTTTGGAGACTGTTAAAAAAAAAAATAAAAATAGTTCATTTCTTTTCCAAACTGGATACATTCCATATGGAAAAAGGAAAAAAAAAAAGTAAATTTGGGCTGAGACTCCAATCTACCTAGCCAGGACAAACGTTTTGGAGGTATTTGGGGCTCAGCAGACAGAGGAGATCAGGTCCCTGGGGAGTAGTGGCTGGGAAGGGGGAAGGGACGAGCTCGTGGAGTGAAATTGCCCAGAAGCAAAGCACAACCACTCACTTTGCAATGAAAAGCTTTATCATCTCTGCACAGATTACTGGTGCTAAAAATAGCCGCAGCTCAAAATAAACAGTTTTTTGAGTGTGCTCTGCCCTGCTGGCACGTCAGCCCTGTGCTGAGCCACCGTGCCGGCAGCCACGATGCACGTCCCCGCGGTCCCCACGCCGAGAGGGGCTCCCCGCTGCCAGGCTCGAGTCTTCAACCCTGCCCGCTGACAGAGGTGACCTGGAGGGGGTTCGCTAATGAGTTTAGCCTCGTTACAAGCTTTTTTTGTGTTTTACTTGTTGATGAACCTTTCTGGATGAACAACTTCTGTACAAATAAAATGGGTCTGAACATCAAGTCATCCATTCAGACATCGCGACACCCACTCTCTCTTCCCTAATCAACAGCAAATGATGTCCTTCCTTTGACAGCAAAAAGAGTGGCTTCTCGCTAAAGCTGCTTTTACCTGTCGGTTTCTCTTCTCTTCATGAATCTCCAAGCGTAAGCTGTTATTTGAGAGCTTAAGACATCCACACTTCCCTTAGGGAGCCCAGCAGACTGTTGAAATATGTTCTGTGATATTTTTGATCAAAAGTTTATTTAACGTGCTTTGGGGGGTGGGAGGGAGGAAGTCTGGAAAAAAATCAGGTTATCACATTTTTTCCATGCGTATCTTGTACCATTCCACATTTCCTTGCAATCTTGATGACATCAAGTGACACAGAGAGCTCAGTGCCTGGGAAATGCAGTGGGAAGCTGCTCTTACGTGAGGAGGCTTCATGCTACATCAGTGGGCTATCGTGGCGCTGCTCTAACCCCGCAGCACGAGCTTCTGAGGGAAGTGAGGCTCAGGCTGCAAAAACATTCAGGTCAGAGGCAGGTCAGATCCTTCTGAAGTGACAGCTTGTCTCCTCGGGCTTCGGAGCTTCCTGGAGGGTCCTCTGTGCTGGTGGTTCTTCTTGCTGGAGCAGGCAATGCACAATCCAGCACCACAGCGCTGCTCCGGGGATGGGTTTCTTTGCGTTAGCATCCTCGAGGGTACTCCCACCTCACTTTGACACTTGCCTTGCTAGATTGCTCTGGCTTTGTCCCTCCTCCAGCTAACGGTTGACAGTCAACTTGTGGGACAGCTTCTTGCTCTTCCCTGAGCCGTGCTCTCTCGTCCTGTGCTGCACCAGAGCCGTGAAGGTGGCATCCGCAGCATGGGCTGCAGGGCATCGTAGGAGCATCCCTTCCCTGGGGTGTTGCTCCCTGCATCCCACTCTGTGATGCAGAGCTCAACAAAAAAAATAAAAGTCATTGCAATTCTCTGCAGACCAACTTCATGGTCAATAGCAGCAGTGGGCAACAGTGCAGAGCCAAACCTCCCATTGTCCAGAGCAGCAATGTCATTACCACCAGTCCTAGACCACGCAGGATAGCATAGTATAAAGCAGATGAATGCAACAGGCAGCAGAAAGCTCACCAAAGACAAGCATATTAGTAAAGCAGAAGCCATTAAAGGCTGATTGTGGCTGCAGCTGAGTCAGTGGGCTCAAGGCTGTAATACCATCCATCATACAAAGCGTGCCATGCCAGGCAGCTATCATGTCTTCTCATTATGGCGACATAGGAACTGCATTTATTCATAGCCCACCCCTCTGGGTGAATGTCTTAATGATCTACAAAGCAATAGGACAAGAGATAGCGAACGTGAGAATTAGCTAGAAGTTTGGGTGGCTTTCCAGAGAAAAATGTCAACTTTCATTTAAAAATAGGAAGACTGAATACATTGAAAGCCATGCATTTTTATCCTAACTTGTTAAGCTTTCAGGCAAACTTTTTGGCATCTCAGGATTTATTTTTTTTTCCCTTGTGAAAAAAAAAGAGATATGTTCTGTAGAAAATCCCAAACTGCGTTTTTCTACTTAAAAAGAGTTTTGATGGAAAATGTTTCACCAGTCCTTGTAGGGGATAGTATCAGATGAGGTGGTCACTGTAAGGACACGTGAGCATGTGCAGAAAAGGACGGATTCTTTGATGGATGCTTTGGGGGGCTTGTTCTCAGGACCAGACACACAAGATTAGGAGGTTTGAGTAAGACAGGACACATCTTATTTTAAAAGTACATATACTGTGCTCCTGGCTTTCTGAAGTGCTTTGTTGTTGCCATTGCTATATATTGCCTGCATTGTAATGGTGCTGGCCACATGCTGCCAAGAAAATGCCTGGGTTGCTGGTGTAGCTTTTGCATCCTTACCAGATTCAGCCTTCAAAGCCCGCAGTCCGAGCGTTAGTGTAAAGCTATAGCCTTCTGGATTGCTTTCAAATATGAGTTGGAGTAAAAAGAAAACCGCTGCCTTGGCCGAGCCAGCATAGCAGTCTCCCGAGGCCGTGCTGGTCCCTTGGCACAGCATGGCAGAGCCCTCCCTCCGTTGCATCTCATGAAGACAGGCAGGGCGTTGTGGTGAATCCCTTATCATTACTTTTGGGTAAGTAGTAATGTGTGATTAAAAGTGCTGGAGAAAGATGACTTTCTGCCAAGTGATGCATCTCAGGAAATCAAACTGGCTTCCCCAGGGCTGGTTTTGAAATAAAACCAAATTGAATCAGGAGGCAGAGCTACACGAGGTCAGTTTGTGGATGCACTGAGCATGGGTACGTTTTGCTCTATTGAGGTTTGTTCCTCTTCCTCTGTGCCTCCGTATTGTCATCAGGGTGTTTCCTGCACTTGCCTGCTGCTTTTGTTGGTGTTTTTATCTCTTCCTGCATGTGATGGCAGGGGTGTGGGTATCTGTCACGGCAAATGGCATGTTTTTGGGCACGCACAAACAGATTCTGGCTGGAGGCAGCGAGGCCATCGGAGATGGAGCAGGTCCAGCTGCGCAGCCAGTGCTGGGGTGAGCGAAGAGGCTGGTGCTCGTCGCCAGCACCAAACGGCTCCAGGGCCCATCTGTCACGGGAGAGCTGCAGGATGGCAGAGACGCTGCTTCTGCGTCCGTCTGGGGCTCAGCGAGCTGGCAGGTTGGGAAAGCCAAGTCCTCCTGGCTCACACGGCTCACTTTCCACACAACCTGAAATAAAAGCTCATGTAGCTCAAGAGGCGACTGGATCCAGTCCTTGGCAAACACCCTTTGTGCTCTCCAGTTGTGTCATGCCGCTTCTCCCCCTTACAAGGCTGAGGACCAGAGCATCCTTACAGCAGGGATGGAGCGAGTCTTTCACTCTCTCAGCAAAGCAATTAGCACTAACGAGCCCTGTTCCAGTCTGGGTTCAGGCAGGAATATGTACACCCTTGCATGCTCACACACCTTCCCACCATGCTGGTGGGGCTGGGCAGGAGGACATCATCCTGGCACTGCAACCAGCTTGTTCATTTGGCTTCAGCCACCCGGTGATGTCTCCAAGGCTGATGTGACACAGGGAGCTGATCCCACCCAGGGGGACATTTCCTGACCCCTGTAGTGCAAAGAACAGCCAAAACTTCCTCTTCTCCTGGGGCAGCCCTGAGCTCACCAGGAGCTCCCAGGCAGGGTAGATAAAAAGGTATATGCTTGACATGCAGTATCGCCTTGCCATAAGCACCTTCCCCTCCTTAAATCCAGGTGTTGTCACCAACTCTGCATTTCACCCCCAAATAAGCCTGGCATGCAGGGGCAGGTGAGCTGAAGTACCCTTGGATTTTACCCCCTGGGAGTCAGTGGAACAAAAGGCACTTTAAAAAGACACAAAGCTGTTGGGGTTTTTTTTGGGGGGGAGGCACGTCCCCAGCGCTACACCTGGGAAAATAACTCAGGTTTCCTGGGGTGCGATGGTGCCTTTGGCCAGGCCCTGATTGAAAGGACAAACAGTGGGGTGCAGCTGGGACATACATCCCAGCGATGTGCCGGAGAAGCCTGGGGAGCAGTGGGTAGGAGGAAGCACCCTGCAGCAAAAGCCGCAGCGCCGAGCATCGAAGGAAGGATGTTCGGGCACATGCAGCTGCTGGGAGATGGGGTTACAAGGCGAAGCTAAACAACGATCGCCGCGAAAAGGAAACGGATCCCTCCTGCCGACTGTAAGGTAGGAGCCGAGCAGTAGCTGCTTGACATCATCGGGATGAGCATTGGATTACAGCAGGCAGGGACTGACTCGGGAGGGGAGGAGAACACGCCCCTCGGCCCCAGAAACGCAACTTCATTTAGCAGCTCCCAGTACAAGGAAACTGCAAGTCTGAAACTGGCTGCGACTCCCGTCGCCGGCTTGGCTGCTCGCCACACCGGGCAGAGACACCAGGAGGGTGTAATCCAGCCGGGATTTCTTCCTTGGCGGTGGGACGGCAGCATTTGGGGTTCGAGAAGCAGCAGGAGCCAGAGTGGCTGTAAGTTGGGCTGTGCATGCTGCTGCGGGCGCGTGGGGCAGGCGATGGGTTGGGATGGTGGGTGGCCAGGAGACCCTCCTGGCAGCACAGCGAAGGGCTGCTCTTCTGCTACCCCTGGCACGGGAGCTGGAGCCATGCTACAAATGGATGAATTGTTTAGAGATGCAGTTAACTTTTGCCTAACTGACTGTGAACGGCAAGATTTTTGCTGCCCACAAACCGTGGGCTGAAAAACTAAGCTGCGTCCTGGTTTTTCTGCTGTTGGGAGAAACTGTTTGTAGGCTGATGGCAGGGATGTGGCTGCTGTTTTGCTTGGAAAATAACGCAGTTCAGTACTTGCTGCAAAGGGGTAAGCAGGGAGAACAAAGTCGGTGGTTAGAAATCACAAAGGACTGTGGATCAGTGACTCCTGTGGGGATTTCTGGCCTCGTTTCTGACATGTGTCCATTTATTCTGAGCGACTCGCCGGGGGGAATCCCTTACAGCATCGGGGTGGCTCTGTGCTCACACGGGAACAGATGTCAGCCTACGGGACAGGCGCGTGGCATGCCATCTGCGTGGGGCCATGGTGTGAATCCATCCTTAGGGCTGCTGGGAGCTGCAGGGCTGCCCGGGGCTCCCCTTCAAACTGTGGGCACATGCGAGAGCTTTACGGAGTGTGGCAGCAGAAGCAGGCTCAGAGACTCACCGGTATCCAGCTTTCCAAGCAAATGTTGTAAAAGGCAAAGATTTAGGATAAAAAAAGAACTGCTGTGTGGTGGTATTCTCGGGAGGCTTTGCAAATTCCTCCACCTCTAGCTGGGTGTCTTTCTCTCCTCTCTCTGGATTCCCCTAAGCAGCTGGTAGCAAGCCGCGGTGGTGAGCTTTCACATGCATGTAATGCCTTGGCCCCAAAACGTCGTTTGGGAAATGTTTCTATTTGCTTGGAAGGGGTAAATGCTTCTGCAAAACAAGAGCCAAGTACAGCTGTGAACCCAAAAGCAATGCCCTGGGTGGCTGAACTGTTGGCTCAAACTAGAAGGAGAACGTGCTGGGGTCAAATGAGCAAGAGGCAGCCGCAGGGGGGATGCTGCAGCAGGGCAAGAGTGAGAGGAGACTCGTGGAGTGGGGATGGCTTGACCGGGTGGCAGAGACCCTCAGATGGTTGCAGCCCCTCAGGCTCTGGGCTGTTTGCTCACGGTGAGGACAGAGTAGCTGGCTTCGGTAGCTGTGGGGCAGACCTTGGCTGGAAAGGGCCACTGTGCTAACGTATGGCCACTCAACTGAGAAACTGTCACGTTTCTGCTCATGTGAGGGATGGTGTTTGGGAAAGAAGAGATCCTCAATGGCCAATTCATTTGTAGTGCAGATGTAGGTTAAACGGCCATTTACAAACACGGATGCACCAGTAGTGCTCAATATACCTCAAACACAGAACAGGGCATTGAGTCCTTTGGAGAGCGTTCCACAGGGATGTACGAGTCCCTCATGCTGTCATTTTCAGGGACGCTTTCCAGAGAGTGTGGACACAGATCCTCAAAGAACTGGAGACCATTAAATATAGTACATCAGCTCCCAGTGTAGGGAGCTTGGTCACAAAGAGATGGAAACCCAAGAACGTTCATAGCCATGCATCTTCCAACCACCTGGTATTTCTGTACTCGGTGGTTGATTCTGAGGAGGTGTGCAGGCACACGGTGAGCTAGAATGCAGAGGTTTGCTTTTTTCCTTTATCCTCTTATTCCAAAGAAAAGTAAATCTGCTTTTGAGCCTACTTGGAGGAATACCCACAGGCACACAACCCTGCCCCCAAAATAGCTATGGAAAACGTTTTACAAATTGCTAATATTTCCTGATCTCCCACATTTCAGAGCCAGTTCCTGCAACATACCACTGTGCGTTAATCCCTCCTGCCTCTCTGGGCAACCAAACACCAGCGTTATTCCTGTTTCTCATGGGCTACACACAAAGCAGATCATTTTCCTGGGCTCATACAGGTCTGTGGCAGAATCAAGGATGAATCTGGAAGTCCATAAGGAACAGCATAAGCTTCAACCCAGCTTTTTACTTGCCTTTCCGTGCCACCCTGTTCTGGTCTCTCCCATTTTCACATTCCAATGATTTCTCCACACTCTTAAGGGTTTCCTTAGCATCACCAAAGCTGTACATATGGACTGATCCACAAAACAAATTTTCCATCATAGTACCCATTTTACAGAGAATGAGAGGGGGAAAAAAACCAAACCAAACATGCTTCTAGTTGTCTCTAGCTCACAACTAGAAGAAGCCAAGTCATAAAGGGAGCTGCGCCCAAGGCTTGCCAGTGAGAAGGGAAGTTCAGCTGCTGCGTGGATTTTGCCCCCAGCTCCTCACGACAGCAGTTAGAGAGGTCAAGACATCGCTCCAGGACTCAGCTGGCACCTGTAGCACGAGCAGGAGGAACAGCAGTTGGACTATGAACCACTTACTCCTCCATTTCAAAACTCTCACTCCCTGCGAGCCTACGGGGATATGTACTTTACACCACCTGTTTCTGGTTTGCACGGCTGGTTCTCAAACGCTTCCTTCCCAGCACAGCCCCGGAGAGCCTCGCGGCTCTTCGCACGGCTCCTCCACACCGGCTCTCATCCAGGCGTGTTGCTGGTAACAAGCCACTGCCTCGGGAGCTCCCCAGCGAGCGCCAAAATGCCAACTTTTGTTGATATTTGCAGTGATGTAATAAGCCAAACATATCCCCAGCGAAGCGTCATCAGCTTTACTGGAATTACTGTTTCCACAAAGTGTAATTAATCTGTGGTGCTCATTGCCACGAGATATCACTGGAACAAAGAGCTCAGAATGCGTTTTAATGGCTATCAGGTAGTTATCTCAGTAACAAAACAGTCCTGGGTATGATTAAGAGGATATTGCATTTTAAGGAGTATAAAACCTCCTGGTTCAGAGTAATTAGTATCTCATGAAAAGCATTCCACTACAATTCCATGTTTTCTTGCACCTCTGAGGCCAAGGGTGCCAGCTGCTGCTGGGGACAGGGCACTAAATGAGGCAATCTCGGTCTGCTCTGGGAGGACCGGGCTCCCGTTCCGACCAGCGATGCTTACAGCCTGTTGTTTACCCAGGAGTCAAGAGACACGAGAGCAACCTTCCCTCTGCTGCCATCACCTTGCTTGAAACCAGAAAGGATTTCCTCTCTGGATCAAAAGCAGCCCCATAACAGCTGTTGTGTAAAATAGCGCTGAATTCTGCCAAAAAGCATTCTGGGTTTTTTTGGAACATATATTCATTTTGAAACAATGCTGAGAGCACCAAGTTTGTTCCGTGTATTTGTTCCTTTCGGGTAACAGCTGATAAACATGGAGGGAATCCGAACCCCAAACACGTGCATCCTGCCGATGCCCTCGTAATTCATTCCTGATGGGGTATGGATGTTTAGCTATCCAATGAACATTTCCACAGGGGTCCCAAAATAATCCACGGTACCTTGATGGGTTATAGAACTAGATTAGGAAATGTAAAGTGTTCTTCAACAAGTTACTTTAGCCCATCCTTAGTCACACCACATGGACTAGTCCACCTCACCACCCTTACATCCCCAGACTCCCCGTGTGGGATATTGCCTGGCCTTTGCACAGAGGGGCCTTGGAGCTCTGCCCATCGCCCTGGGAGCGGCAGAACTGGATGAGCCAGAAGAGGATGAGCCTTTGGGGATGGAGCAAGGGGCCCAGCTTCAGATTTGCAGACTCCAGATCCCCGAGTGAGGGCTGTGGGGAGAAACATCTAGCAAGAGCCAGGGCTGCAGGGTTGGAAAGCCAATACCAGTTACTATTGAGTTTCTGTCTCCAAAATCAGCTTGCTTTTTTTTTTTTTGGAGAGGGAAAACAGGGGGTTCCCCCTCACAACCCATCAGGAACAGGGCTGCTCAGTGATAACTTCTACTTCAGAGCATCATTGCTTCAATTTGCTTTAAGCCTCTCTTGGCAGAGGGCCATGTATTTTGAGATATTTTGCAACACATCTGAAGTGCTGGAGGTTTAACTGTTTGGGCAGCGTAACACACGAACAAGAGCGAGGCAGGAAGGCAAAGGAGGAAAATAAAGACTCCTGGATTTCCAAAGCTGGCTTTCTTCCTTCCTGCTTTTGTTTGCCCTTTTGGGGCACCAAGCAGGCAATGCATATTCCCAGAGTTGTGGGAATACCGTTTCTTTTCCGGTCCAGTGTTTCCAGTAAGAACTTCACTGTAAACGGGGTAAACACTAACAAAAGTGTATTGTTAAATCCCTGTGTCTTTGTTTGGCTACTGTCATGATCATAATTAGTATTTTCCACTTCTGTTAGCCTGTCATCTGCAGATCTGAAAGTGCTTTACAAATATTTGAAGCATCCAGCGAGGGGAGCAAGTATTAATAGCTCCTTTTAACAGATGGGCAACCTGACACACAGAAGCAGCAAGTGCCCTGTCCTTGAAGCAGGGCCAGAACCAGCAAGTAGTCAGCTCCAACAACTAGGGAGTTTTAAAAGTGGGTCAAAAAAAAAAAATAAAGAGAAAGGCTGTAAATCTGTCCCAGTTTGGAAAATGATGGGGAATAGTTCCAGTCGGAGTGGTACCCCCAACTCAGATGGGTCAGACAGATTAATTGCTAGATGAGCTATTGCTTATACGGTTAAATGGTTCACCTCTTGCTTTCTGTTCTGCTAATATTTGTCCCTGGGACAAAGTGAAAAAAACAACAGTCCATGATGTTCCAAAAAGTCTGAAAGCTGAAACAGCTGCTAAAATAAGCAAGTGTCTTGTTGGCTGGGCTCTGCAGGTCAGGAGATTGCAAAGCACCCACAGATGTTAAGGCCACAGAGGAAATGTCTTTGAGTGGGGCTTGGGGACAGCGGGAGAAGGCACAGCTGTGCACAAACAGCAAAGAAACCCAAGAAGCAGGAGAGAAACGCACCAAGGTGACTAAAAGTACCGGATCAAACTTCCCCTTTTGTCTCAGAGAAGCCGATATGGAAATTTCACTTCTTTAAAGGGCAGTGGAGCTGCAAACCAATATTCATTTATACTCTCGAGGTGGTTGCCAGCTCTCCCTGTGGTGTGGGCCAGGAGATGCAAGTTGCTTCGGTTCTCCCCAGCACACGCACAGGAGGTCAACAAAAGGAGAAGCAAAACCAAAGAGAACTTTTCTGTGAAGCCAGGTCCCCAACTGGACTTTCCTTGCTCTTAAGACACAAGAGACCAAATCTCTGTTGCACAAACCCTCCCGAGAAGGTGCCATACAAACCCCGCCATCCCACAGCCCTTCGGTTGGCGTCTCCGTGCTCGCCAAGCCGGGCTCCAGCTGAGCCTGATGGGCAGAGCCCTGCCAGACCCCGCGGCCCCTCTGCCGTCCTAGTCGCAGACGGTGGAAAAAGCAGCTGAGCTTTATGCTTCGCAACAAAAGCACAGATAATGTTTTCTTATGTTTATTTTCTTTTCCTTCCCCAGAAACCGCTGCCCTGCTGTGTACGAAGTTTGTTTGAAGTCATGTCCAGAAGGAAAGTCAACTGAATCAGGTAGGGATTCACACTATGGACTGATATGATTTTTCTTCACAGTGAGATATTTCTTAAACAGGAACGGGTTTTTTTCCTTCCTCTTTCATAGAGTCATTTGACCTCCCTCTGTATTCCAAATTACTAGCCACTAGAAAGCTGCTAAGAGGAAAAAAAAATATCAACAATTCTGCCGTAATGACTTCCCTGTTGTATTTTCCATACTTCACAGCCACGTACTTGTACCAAGCCGCGTTCCAACACTGACTCTCAGAGCAGGCACTAGTGCAAGCCGTGCCGCACGGCCTCTCCCAGCCAGCAATGGGGATGTTGTGTGCAAATCCTGCTCACAGGCTGCCCGCATGCTTTGCACGGGAATATCATTTACCTGTGCACAACCACGCGAGTGAGTTTTGCTCTGCACGAAGAGTCAGCCCAACAAGATCCAGGGAACCCCCAAAGCTTAACCTTTTGTGGTGCTTGCGTAAATGGCAGATCCGCCAGCTCAGACGGTCCTTTTCGTGGTTTCACTCCCACGGCTCCTGCACTCGGAGCATCTCCTCAGTCTTCAGATCATCTCGCTGCTTTCTCTTGCTCCTGCACTGAGCTTTCCTTCACGCAGGGCTGCCACAGTTGTATTGTTTGCAGATCTGGCAATACAGGATCTCAGAACTCTTTGGAGCATGTAGACATTCCTCCTGCGGTTCTCTCAGAGCAGCTCATCTCTCGTATCCAGCATCTTTCCCATGTATTTTAGAGACACACCGTGTCCTTCTACACCCAGGCTGCGTTTCAGTGGACCATAAAATAGTTGACAATTCATTTCATCAGAAGCTTTCCTTTTCTGGGGCTATAACTTGCAATGACCACTGAACATCCCTAGTGTAATGTTACAGGCATATCTTCAGCACCACTTCAATTTGTGTCTAGATGTCATATCCCTGGTGACTTATGCAGACAGATTTACCCTGCCTGCAGAAAGGATCAGAAGCTACTATCACCTGCCACAGATGTACAGAAATCCTCCATCCATCACAGAAATTCTCAGAGAAGGGGGTGCGCAGGCCAGCAGAGCTTTCTCTGCCCAGGCAGGGGTCCCAACAAGGTAGCACAGCCAAAGGGACTACAGATTTCAGTGGGTAAGGGAAGCCGTAGAGCCACCCCTCACCACCAGCCTGTTTTTAACTCCTACAATTCCCTTCTCTGTTGCATGTGAAGCACCAACAGCACCATCCCAGCCACCCAATCCTTCTCACAGTTCCCAAAGACAGATCTTCCCCCTGTGCCCATCTTCCCCGGCAAGCACTGCCCCTGCCCTGGCGTGGGAGTCCCACCGGTGGCTTTCTTCTGTGCCGTGGGGTGGATGGACAGGGCAGCCAGCTCCAGGGAGCAGAGCTAAGCCTGGTTTTGCTAATCAGCCTCATTCCACGCTGACACTCTTAAGAGTTGCCCTAGTTATTTTTAGGCACCGCTGGGAGCTGCCAGGGCTCTCGCACCTCAGGAGGTTTCACAGCTTCTCGCTCAGCCCTTTACACCACACCGAGTCTGAAGGACTCTTTGGATGCTAGATGTGAGTTCCTATGGGATTGTGCAAGCCGGAATGAGGAAGAGCCAAGGCAGGTGGCTCTCAGCTTCACGCACCCTGTGCTAGGCAGAACCTCCTCAACAAACAGCAGCCAAAAGCACACAGTTACAGCCTGCACAACACCTCTTCCAAGCTAAGCTCTCCTCCCCAGCCATGCAAGCGCTGCTTTCACGCAGCAGCAGAGCTCTGCTCCTCAGATCACAAACAAAAGCTGGACAAAATAGGTCTTTTTCTTGCTAGAAATAAAAATAAAAGTCCATCCTCACTTACCTCTGTCCTTGTAGAAATGTCTTCCTCCACCCTGGAAACAGAGCTATCCCATCAAGACCTGCTGTGGCTTCACCTTCCTTTTATAGGTGACAAGGGCAGCTGTGCTAGAAAATAGCCCCAGCTGCAACTCCTCTGTGCTTATTTGACCACTTCTTGCGCCGGGAAGCCTGCAAGGTGTTGGGGAGGTTGTGCTGGGGGTGAGCATCCCTGGGCCAGAAACTCAGGTGGGGTTTTAGGTGATGTTGACTCAGAGATCAGTGCCTTGGTGTGATCAGAAATGCTGTGGGACCGCTGGGGAGTTTCCAGCCTTTGAGGTGAAATCCAGTAGGGACTTTTCTTCCTGAATGATTTAGGGGAAGGCAGGGAACCCAAGTCTGAAGGGGATCCCTATTGCAAAGGAATCAACCCCATGGCCCAGGTGTGACAGCATGTCTGCACATCACAAGCAGGAAAAATACATGAGTCTTCCTGGCATATGCCTGCAACAGCAGCTGTGGGGCTTTTGCAGCTGAAGGGTTTAAAGGGACTGGTCTGTGGTTCATCTGCTTTGCAAGTTCGGCCGTTAGCATCTTCCACACAGTTGCTGGTTTTATTCATGTAAAAATATGTTGACATATAAAGGCATCTAAATAAGAAGTTGGGAGAAAATAAAAATAATGGAGAAGGGACTTGTAGCCTCATACTCCTTACATCTTTGAAAGGGTCTCTGCAGGGGACAGACAGACCCTTGGGTGCTGGCTCAGGAGGCGATGGGTGCTTGTGGCCATGCTGGGTGAACACGAGGGCTCTGGCTTGCTGCTCTCTGCTGTGCAGAAATCAGAACACCGCGTCCACCCAGTGCAAGCCTGGCTTGAGGGGGTAGAAAAATGGGGGTGAGAAAGGTGCCAGCCTGCCACGTCCTAAGGTTTGCCAGGGCTGAGCGTGCCTCATCCCGCTGCGCCACCCCATCCCGCACAGGGATGTGTGTCTTTCGGAGGTGGGGGAACCAGCGTGCCCTGATTTATTAGCACCTCGAAGCTGTGGGATGTGAAAAACAAGCTCGACCTGGGAACAAAACAAAAATACAACTGCTGTCACGGCAACTGTCTCCAGATACATGAAGAGACCAATTATTTCCATTAATCAACTTAGCGAGAAGCTGCAGAAGAGGCTTAAGCTGCAGCCGAGGGGAGGGAAGAGCAGAGAGCTCCATCAAACCCCGGTTGCCAAGGCAAACTGTGATTCCTCTCGTAGCAGAGGATTTTTGGAGCAGATGCCTAGCACCCATGCCCTGTGGGGACTGGCAGAGGGGTGCTGCCTGTTCCAGGCACGGGGGCATGGGCTGGCAGTGCTGCATGGCCAGAGCTGGGCACCGGGCTGCCCTTGTAGTGAACAGACGGATGGAGGGACAGGCGGCTCCCTCCCGCCATTGCCCACACATCCTGATGCTAACGAGATGCTGGCGGGGCTGAGCAATCCCTTCTCATCTTCCCCACTCCTCCCCAAGTCTTCCCCTCTCCCCTGGGAACCGCAGCAGTGCACGTAAGGACTCACCCTACCCCTATGCCAAGGGTCAGCCGTGATTTTGAAATCCGGCTGGAGCATCTCTTACGTCAGCCGGGAGCCAGGCAGTGGCCAGGAGGGTGTGGGGCAGCCGGAGGTGCTTTGGGACCGCAGAGACACTGCAGTGGGGGTCCCTGGAGATGTACTGAAGGCCAGGAGGGAGGGGAGGGAGTTTGGGGAGCATGGTAGAGCTAAATGCAAGGTTTGGGAAGTCGTAGAGGAGTCAGTCTAAGCCTAATCTTAAACCTGGGACTAAGCAATTCGTTACCAGTTCTACAGGCATTAAGTGATCTTTGTACTGTAAACCAGACCAAAGCAAAAGAAGGGATCTGTTTATGGACACCGAGCCCCAGCCCCCCTGCTGTACCTGCTCTCCTCCTATATGAATTATAGTTTTCCACTAAGTCCTAGAGAACCCTAGAAGTTCTGTTCCTGCAAAACCACTGCAGTGGCTGGAGAAGCTGTGATGCCTGTCCTGGCTGAATTAATTGTATTTAGCGTAAGAGCCAGAAGGTATTACAAGGGAACCCACAGCAAAAGCCTTCCAAAAATACCAATGTGCCATGCCCAACCTTGACATCTCTTCACCACTGAAGTGTGGTGAGGCTTTTCCACACTATTCTCGCTACCAGACCGGGCTCCCAACAGGACATCTGCATCTTCAGCTCAGCTTCTGGCCGTGGATCTAAGCTCTAGTGCATGGGGGTCATGAGCCATAGTGAGGCCTTTAAGGCACGGGCACGGGTCTAAAAATACTCTCTACCCCTGATAACACCATTACAGAACCCTCCTTCTTTGATGTGCAACCCCTCACACATGTTCCCAGACAAGAACCAGTGGAAAATTTGCTGAAATTCCAGCTGGAAGTTGTCAGACAGTTGGTAGAAACCCCCTGACCTCAAAAGTGCTGGCTTCAGCCCTAGGGGAATTTTTTTCCTCCCTGCTGGATGTGACTGTCCTGGCAGGAAACCTCACAGCAGACCCACAGGGAGCACAGAAATCCTGGTGCTCCCGTCTCTGTGCTCTACCAGGCCCCCCTCTGCAGTAAACCATCTTACACTGTAAATATTTTAAAAGCCCAGCAAGGCTGTTGAGTATGTTTTGCTGTTGTTATGGATCCGGCCCCAGCAGGAGAGGTCTAATAATAGTCACCGTACCCTGGAATGAAAGGGCAAGGGGCACTGCACAACATGGAGAGCTCCATGGTGGCCGTACGAACTTCATGCCTTGGTCCCTGCAGGTTGGTGGTGAAGGGAAGAGAAGTGGGATGGGATGCATGAGCAGAAGAAGGGGTGGCATCCCTATTTCCCAGCAGAACTTTGAAATTTCAGCCCAGAAACACAGCAAGGTTTAGCTTGGCTTCGTAGCTTTATGATTCCAGAAGTTTGGGGGCCAAAAAAAAGCATTAGATCCTCTGGTGTGACACCAGGCAGGCAGGAGAGCATGTCCCTGGCCAGGCTATGGGAGGAGGGAGCCACCTCCAACCAGAACCAGCAGCTGTTGGTGCCAACTGGCACTGGCAACTGGCTGGCACGGGGCCACAGCCGGGCAGCAGCACCCCGGGACGTGAATCTGCTGGGGGATCCTGCCCCTGGGGACCTTGGCATCCCAGTCCTTGCCCTCGGGGCTGCCTGCTGCGGCCGCAGAGGTGCCCAAGGTGCAGGGTTCCCCTCCTTGGGTGTCCCAGGGGACAGCACAGCCGGCAGGGCAGCTGCCTCCCCTAGCCCCCAAAGAACAGGGAGGTCTCTCAAGGAAAGCAGGGCGGGAGCAGGTGATGAGTCAGGCTTAGTTAAGCAGGGAAATCCATTGCTGTGTTTAACCTTTGAACCTCCTTCCTTACAGCAGCCCAGGTGGGCTGTGCTGGCTACCCTAAGGGGCAAGGATCTCTAAGCAGGGGACTAAGCCACCTTATGCCCAAAAGTGTTACGGGTGCCACGCAGAGATGAGCAGGACTTTCTCTGACCTAGAGACTCACTGCAAAGGCGGGTTAGGTGGAGAGGAAAATACTGAGGAAGGCAAGAGGTAAGAGAGGCAGAGCAGAAAGGAGGAGCAAAGCAAGCAGTGGAGGGGAAGCTGGCTGAATTCAGCACAGCCTGCTGATAGCCACCATCAGTGCAGAGACCAAAAATAGCCCTTCCTAGCCATAAAAAGCTTACAGTTTAACCTAGACAAGGGACAGATGCAATATCATGCAAAGGATTTCTTTGAAACTGGAGTCCAGGGCTGGGTGTGACTGTAATATCCATCCGATCCCTTGGAGTTAGACCCCGGATGCTGGCTTGGGTCGCAGGGCTTGTGTTTGCTCGGCAGGTGCACGGCCCTGTGTTGAGTTTAACCTGCCCGTGGCATTTCCAGGTCATTTGTCTGCCAGGCTTGTCTTATTTGCAGTAGCTGTTTGCTTGTAGTCCATCGGATCTGTGGTGTGGAGAAGCAGCCAATGGGGGATTTAATGCTGGCTTGTCAGTGGGGTCAAGAGGGGCATCGAGCTGACCCAAAAGAAATACCCTGGCTTCTTCTACCAAAGGCAGAAGAAACACTTAACTCTTTAATTTCTTAGCATCCACCTTCTAAATGGCTACAATTCAGCCCCAGTATCAGTAGGGCTGGTTTAGCTGCAGCCCCCCAGAGCAGAGCCAGCTGCTCCATCAGCTGCTGGGTGACTTCCCTGGAAAATGCCGGCGAGCCCAGCTGCAGTCCGACAGCAAAACCGCTCTGGAAGCCAAGTCCACACCAGCAAAGCCAAGATTATTACAGCTCCAGGTTTTTTAGTCCTCACAAGACACTATGGAAAAATAAGTCCAGGCCAAACATCAGGTTTTGCAGAGCCGGGTTATTTCAGGGGGGGCACAGGAGCAGAGTCAGCTCTGGGGACCCGTCTGGTGTCTGTGGCAGCTTGCGAGGGGCTTCTTCACTTGTGGCCAGCTGCCCTGGGACAGGCAGCACCGCGTCCCCACGGTGGAAGGGACACAGCCTTCCTCCAAGCAGCACAGAAAAGCTTTTGAGGAATGTGCAACGGGCAGCAGGTCCCAGCCCCCTGCCAATGGCCTTTGTCACTGTGCCCCCCATCCCCTGCGCCATCCCCGTGGGCTGGCACGCTGCGCTGAGGGCACAGGGACCGTTTCTGGTACCGTCAGCAGCAAGGAGGAAAGAGAGGCAGAAAAAGACCCTCTGGGGACAAGTTGAATCATCTCTTTGAAGCGCCCTGGAAAATCCTTGTGCAGTGTATTTGTGTGCTGCGGGCTTATTCCTGCAACGCCTGGCAAGAGCTGGCACATCATTCCCTCCCGCCGGCCCACGGGAGTATGAAAAACTGAAGGTGGGGAGCTCACGGGTGATGGACCCCCCCCTTTGCACACCCCTGCCACCGCTAAGTGACTGTCCATGGTGACGCAGTTTCAGGTTGAACTACGTGGGCAAGAGGGAAGGTGGTTCCTTTCTTGTCCCTGGCAGATGTTAAAAGATGTTTCCACTAACTAAAAACCCACTAAAACAGCTCCATGCCTGGAAATGTGGAAACGCTCTTTGAAAAACCAGGTTTTTCTATCGAAAATTGAGGTGATGGCTCCCATCACCTCCTTGGTCCAACAGCTTCCTTGGAGGCAGAGGCTGGAGTGCCTCTGCCAGCGGGGAGGGATCTGCCTGCAAGGCTTTTGAGAGCCACCCACCTTGAAAATCCTGAAGGAACTGCACAAATTTGAAAGCTTTGCTCATAAATCCACCCCTCTCCCGCTCTTTGCAGGGAGAGCAGAAGGCAGGAACCCTCCCAGCCACGGAAAATAAATAAACAGCTTCCTTGGAGGCAGAGGCTGGAGTGCCTCTGCCAGCGGGGAGGGATCTGCCTGCAAGGCTTTTGAGAGCCACCCACCTTGAAAATCCTGAAGGAACTGCACAAATTTGAAAGCTTTGCTCATAAATCCACCCCTCTCCCGCTCTTTGCAGGGAGAGCAGAAGGCAGGAACCCTCCCAGCCACGGAAAATAAATAAATCACCCACGCCATCTCCCGGCCGCTGAGCCGGGACCCAAACCTGCCCCGAGGAGGACCTGCTTCTGCACGCTTGGTTCCTTCCCTTATTGTAAATGAAGTCCCCATCCTTTTCCCATGGGAAGGGGCATTTAGTGATTTGGCACAGAGCTGCTGCAGCTGAGCGCATCTGCCTTTGGCAACCACATCAAGGGACACCGGGAAAATGCTCCATCCCGGGGGATGGCCAGCTCCTGCTCCCCAGTTTGTGGAGTCCACGCTATGAACCAGGTGGTCCAGCCCCCGGTACAAAGGCAGGAGGACTCCTGAGCATATTAGCTCTGGATTGGCCTCACTGATGTAGAGATGGACCCAGGCTGGTGTGGACCGCTCTTAGGGAAGCCTCCCAAGTCCGTATGACATCTCTCCGGCAGCTACAGAAGAGCAGCAGCCCCTGGGTGCTGATGAGCTGTAAGGAGGACTTGTCTCAGAATGATGGATGCTCGTCCTGTCCCAGGGAAAAGGCATTTTGCTCGCTGAGATCAGCCAGCCTGCTGCATCCAGAGCAGGCACCTCATCCTGGGAAGGGCACGTTTGGAAAGGAAGATGAGGAAAAACAACAGCTGGGATCTCTTCCTGGGGCAAAGGATGCAACTTCTCCCAGGACTCATTTAACAGTAGCCCCTGTTATGGATGGATGCCAAGCCCTGGGAAGAGGCGGGTGTTGGCAAGGATTTGCTGGATTTGGAGAAGCAGGTTCTCCTTGGAGGTCTGGGTGGGCGAAGCCCCATGTCTCACCAGTGAGCCGGTGCCAGCGCTCCCTCAGCTGGCATCAGCACCAAGAAAGGAGTCCCTAGAGCTACCGAAACATACTGGATTTATGCAGGTTTGAGGTTACTGCACCCTGCTCAGTCTCAGGAACGGGGAGAATTTAACCTCTTTTATCCTGGCCATTGCATCTTTACCAGCATCTTCTTTCTACTGCCACAACATCAGGGATTACAGAGCGAGGAGTGCGACTCCTGCCCAGGCTGGTGGTCTGCCAGCAGATTTCTCCAGTAGGAAGATCAATAGTAAGCAGGATTTGTACAGGAGGCTAAGCAATTTCTCAGTGGGTCATTAACCCCCAAACACAAAAGCAACTGAACGACAAGAACGTGAAATTTTTTTTCATTATACACAACAGTTTCTCACTGGGACCTCCTTCAAGTATTGACAACGTCAGCAGAGCCAAAGGCATTTTTTTTTACAGTGAGCAGAATCACAAATAAGACAACAAATAAGACAACAACTAATCTCTAACTTCCACGCAGAAAAACAAAGTCCCAAACTGAGTAAACAGGAGCAGGAACCAAGAGCACCAGGTTTCCAGCACAGAGGCAGCGTGCGCTCGCTAGGTCTGTGCCAGGGAGCCAGGACGGCTGCGATACGTTCCCCGAGCTGCCGAGGTCCCCGGACTCTGTGCTGTACAAATGCTGGCAAGATAAACCATCCGCTAAAATGAAAAACTAACAACTGAAGGACTCATCAGGCTGAACTAAGAGCTGGCTGGCAGCGGAGCTCACGTGTGATGAGTGGCGGCTCCGAGCCTTTCTTCGTGCTCTGCACTTGGCAGAGACACAAGCGTGGAGTGAAGGGATCCAAACATCTCACAGAAGGGCGGATTTTCACATGTTCAAGTGCTTATCCCAAAGCAGTCCAGCCCAACACTTTCTCAGTGACACCTGACAACCGGTGGAGGCTGGTACTGATCCAAAGCCCCGTACCTATAAAATACTCCTCTGCTCCCGAGCTTTCCAGCGGGTATCCATCGGGGCCCTGACCATGTCTCATTAGAGATTCAGGTTGGATCAGCACCCCATCCCCCCATCCAGCGAGCCAAATTTGGCCCCCGTTCAGAGCTCCCATGGCATTTTGAGGAGGAAGAACGGCTTTTTCTGCAGGAAAAAGCTGCTGCAAGCGACCTTGCAGCTCCTAAAGGAGAAGGCCAGAAACTCAAAAGGAGAGGTAAATGCCTTGTCTGCCTGCCTTTACAATGGGAAGGCAGAACCAGGGCCAGTAAGGCAGCTGGGACGGATCCCTCCTGCCTCCCTGCCCTCGCCCGACGCGGTGGGGCACGCTGCACGCCGCTCCACGTGACGGGGCTGATATCTGAGATTTCGGTAGCTGCTCTCAGAGGAACTGGAGCAGAGTTACAGGGACTATTTTTTCATGCTGTAATTTAACTCCATGGGGTAACCTAACCTGGAGGGAGCGGGGACTCGAGGTTTGCCGAGCATCCTTGACCTCACAGCTGTGTTTTCTCCGCAGCGTTTTGCAGGCGTATAGAGATGCAATGGAGGTAGAGTCCAGCACGTACACCGACTTTATTTCCTGCGATCGGGCTGGTCGGAGGAACGCTGTCCACGACATCCAACGAGATGCAACCACCATCAGTATGCGCAAGCTGACCGAGGACCTAGGTGACCTGGCCGTCGAAGGAGCAGGTGAGCTGCTGCAGGCACCTGTAAGCCCAGCTCCGGGCACCCAGGCTGGAAGGGCAAGGCACGAAACGGCAGCGCAGCTGACCAGTGCTGTCTCTGGGAGCATGAGATGCTCAGGAGGAACATCCCATTCCTCGCCGCGGTCAGTGCCTTTGTGCTCGGTGGGTACACAGCTGGTGGGAGACTTCCCCAGGCCGAGGGGCTCTTGCAGTGAACGGGGTGGTCCCGGGGCTCCTGGCACACGAGCACCGCACGCTCCAGCCAAGGCCCTTTGCTCGGCTGGTTTGTAGAGGCAACGGTGCTTAAACAAGACATGGTCTGACCAAGAGCCTTCTTGGGGCAAATTACACATCAGGCGTACCTTAAAATTCATAAAGAGCAAGGGTGGGGCAGGTTGTGGTTTGCTTTTTCTTTGTTGGTTAGTTTTGGGTTTTTCAAAAAATGAGCCTTCAAATAGTTCCACAGTATTTTAAATAACAACAGAAATAATTTTAAACACCACCAGCCATCTCCAGTTCTTCCTTGTAGCCCAAACATTGCAACAGCATCACTCTGCTCGGTGTATGCTGGCCAGCTGACTACATGAATCCTCTGTTCAGAGCACAAGCAGACCAGCCACTCTGATTTCACTAATAAACAACAAAACATACAGCACCACTGCAGAGGATGAACTCAGTTTTTGCCCTTGCTCTTTCACTCCTCCAGCCTACAATCTGTAACTATAAAAACACTTTAAAACACATTACCCCGACTGTACCTCTTTCAACATGTCCGTACTAGCACGTGACCATTCACACATCCATAATAAGCACAAATTAGAGCTCTTCTAACAGAGAGCAACTCAAGTAGCTGCCAGGGTGTCGGGCAGACGTTCCTGGAGCGCTTGCATGTTGCTGTTACAGGTTAGACAAGGAGAGCACATCCCTGCCCCCAGGCTCCCTCCCAGCATCACCAGATGCGTTGGGAAGCCTTTGTACTCCAGGAACGTGAAAGGAGAACCCAATACCCTTAAGTCAAATATCTGGCCTCAGGAGGGTAGCGATAGCTCTTCAGGCGGCAATCTGAATAAAATCAGCTATAGCAATTACTGCTCGCTTGTGTCCTCAGTAACTGTGCTTTCTTCCCAATCCTCCCTTCTGCAGAAAGCCAAAGAGATGCCACTTCTTCTGAGAACGACCCTGGAGCAAGACCAAAGGGGCAAGAAAACAGCCCCTCCCCATGACAGTGTAACAGGGGGTGGGATGGGCAGGAGGAGGGCCTTGCTGTGAACATTAAACAAGAATTTGCTATTGAAGCTGCAGACAAAAGCCAACCTGGAACAGCAAGTTGTCTGTCAAATGCCTCTGCTGCAATTCTTTCTGTTTAGAGCCACAAGATGCTGTGCAAGGACTGGCACCTCCAAAAGACTTCTGCTCCCATCCCTAACGATTTAGAGCAACGCTGCCGTGGTTGTAGTGGTATGAGCCATTCTCAAGATGCCTTAGCTGCAATTTTCCCCTAGGGGAAAAAAAATATGATTTCAGTAATAATAGACACATCAGACTTTCCTGTCCAAGGTACCTTCCTCCTTTGAAAGTTCAGACTATTATTTATATAGATTAGAAAGTTAGATTATTGGGGTTTTTTAAGTCTCACCTGCATCTTAGACCTGACCTGGCCTCTGGACTGTCCACACACCCCTCGTCAGGGTGGGCAGTGGGGAAGGGACCCGCTGCCTTCAGGTCAAGCACCACTCACCTGTGCTGCTGCCGCTTAGCATCAGGAAAGGACCAAAGCACAGCTCTGGGTGGCTGAGCTCCACCTACAGACCCAGCAGCTCCAGCCACAGGCATCTTTTTCTTTGGGTTTTAGCATTTTAAGATATTGTTAAGGGGAGGGGAGAAACATTTTGCTGGTTTAACTGTTGAAATTCAGGCTTAACTTTGCAAGCTGTTAGCTGAGATGATCTCTGGTAGGATCTCACACCATTCTCTCTTTTAGGAGACATGTTTTGTGTTAAAGATGGTTTGATAAAACTATATAAGCTGTTGGAATAAATAACACAGCCTTCAATTACTGAAGGTGTTTTTTTTTCTGCTTGGATGTTTCTTCTTCCTCTGTTTTGCCTTGTAGCTGGTTGAGCTGCAGGGTGGTTACACCAGCTGCCCCTAACAGGGAGATACGGAGCTGTCTTACAGGAGAGTGCCTTTGGGTCTGTGAAACCCCGGGGGTTTGCAGCACCCAGGTGGAAGCAGATGTAGTTGGGCACAGAAAATGCTAAAAGTCTGCCCCGACTTTCCCAGGTTTGCTGCCAGGCAGCACCTTTCCCATGGGTGTTTCATCCACCCGTGGGAGCACTACTCCCCTCCACGTTACCACCCCAGAAGTCGAGCACAAGGCTGGCTTGGGACTTGGCGGAGTGGTCCAGACACCAGCAGAAGGGATGCTGGTGGGAAAAGGCATCTTCCCTCTGCAGCACTGAGGTACCAGGACATCGCTGGCATTTCATCCAGCCCAGGCAGAGCCGACCCCGCCGGAGCTGCAGGAGGCAGCGACCGCCCGGCTGGGATCCACGGCCGGCACGGGGACAAATACCCTGCACTGGTGACACAAGGATGAGCATCACCCTGACAGCCTAGGGAAGAACTGAATGTTACAAGTTTGAGATTTATCACAGAAAACAAGGCCATAAATAAGTAGAGAAGCGGCTGCCGGACAGAGGGAGAATTGTCTGCGGGCTTCTGAGAAGCGGTGGCCACGGGGCCAGCACAGAGATGGCCACGGCTCCAGCCCCGACAGGAAACGAGGATTTGGCAGCCAGGTAGCGGCTGCATCTGCTGCTTTGGCAGCTGCAAACCAGCTCGGCTCCCGGAGCTGCCTGGGTACTATTGCAGTTCTGTGCCCGGACGGCAGCCAAGAGCCTGCTCCCGTTTCTCCATGCTCAGGGGCAAACCAGCAGGTAGCTCCTGGGCTTGGCTGACAGCACAGTTGGGTCTTTAAGCCCCATTTCCAGCTCTCCTCACTGCCACCGAACAGGGTTTTTGGCTCACGCTGACACACACAGGGAAAGTTGAAAGGTGGTGCAGAGGGACTGTGCACCACGCAAGACCTCCAGCAGTCAAATGGGGGCTAATCTTAGGTCTCCCTGGTCAGAAAATATCTGTTCCAGAATTATATTTAGGCAGATGATTGACCTGTTGGCCAGCTACCCTGAGAGGACAGGCAAGAGGCATCAGGTTCCCTCTGCGAGTGAAAGAGCCAGCTCAGCTGCCGTCACCGATTGTGCTGAAAGACCAAGGGCATCGGCTTAATACAGCCACATCCCGACTTGCAAAGTTGCTGAGCGCACGGATGCTCCGAGCCCTCATTTCGGTTGAACACAGGGGCATGCCAGATCTCCCAAAACTCTCACCGAGCACGAAATGATGGGAAAATCTTTCAGCAAACGCTCCCCTGCCCGCATTGACAGTGCACTCCAACAGCCAGGCAGCCCAGGCTGCACCAATTCTGGCTCTCAGCATTAACCGACTGTGCAAAACTCAGGAGACAGGGGGCGGGGGGGAAAAAGTAAACTATTTTTGATACCCACCAGAAAAAGTGAGAGCACACAGTGATGACACTGCTGCTTCTAGCAGTGATATGCGTCCGTTTGATTACCGAAGGGAAAAGGACACGTCAGGTTGGAACAACCCGCATCCATAAATCCGACTTGCCTGCCTAGGAAGGGAGCAGGAGTACCTTCCCTCTGGCTGTCCAAGTGCTCCCACCTGGCGACAGGAGAGGGCAGGGATCGGGTTGCCAAAGCCCCCATCACACCTACCGATTAACCCTCCTGCTCTACCAGGGGTACGATGGCTCACGTTGTGGACCACGGTTCCCGACAGTCCTCCTTGAACAGAAAGGCAAGAGGATTTATCTTTTAATATAAATTTGTTATTTTATTAAACGGGATTAACAATCAACTGTCCAGAATCCAAACAAGCAACTCTTCTTCAGAAACAGTTTTTGGAGAAAAATTACCCAAAAAAGCCTGGTTCTTACCACAATCATGTTCTTAAAAGTGATGCTTTATCATTTGCTTTATAAAAGTAAGAAATTCACTCTCTCATATCCATCTATCTAGCTACATATATGTATCTCTGTGTGTATATATGCACCATGTACTTCAGAGACGAGTATTTTACTGAGAAGACAACTAGGAAAGCCCAGAAAGAATGGAAATACTCCCAGCATGTGGTCACTGCTGGCTGAGACTGGACCAGTCTCACACACACTGCAGTAATGGTGACCACGGCCCCTTGTCGAAGGCAACTTTTTGGTACAGTATCTTTGGAGTCAGCATCTTGGCAGACACCTGGGATGCTAAAGCACACCACACACTCACGTAAGAAAATGATGGTCTCTTCTCTGGATGCGCAGCTCTATTGTATATTAAGTAAAAAAATACTATAATGCATCAGAATTGCTTAGGAATTTTGGTGAATATTTCTCTATAAATTCTCCACCAAACTGAAGATCTGACAGCTAGCCAGTGTTGTGGCTGAATGAGAGAAACAATTCAGATGGGACCTGAGCCAACATGTGACATCAGGCCCTAGCTTATTAATTTACTTACTAATTTTTAATAATTCCTAAAGATTACATCAAGTCAGGAAGAGGGCAGAATGGTTAAAACAGGCAATCGATCATGGGTTTTCAAAGTCCTAAATGAAGATAGAGAAAGAGCAAACTGCAGTTCACAGGAATTCTCCAGGATGAGTGGAAAAGTCCCAGAAGGCAGATTTTGGCCCAAAATGGTAAAAATATATTCCAACTTCCTATGCATGTGTGAGCATGGCCATAGCCAGCTGTGAGCACAGCTGGCACCACAGCCCAAGGTGTGCGCTTTTGCAGTGGTGACATTGGGAGGCTGATACACAGGAGTCCCTGTCTAAGAAAGGATACCAAAAAAATAATAAATTTGTTGTTTAAATGCCCTTCAGACCTATGCACAGGCAAGAGCACCGGCTTCCAGCTTGTTCTTGTTCCAGTCCTGTTAGTACAAGACTAACCTTGGGTAAATATAGCTGTGGCCAAACTCTCCTACCCACCTGGATGGGAATAAAGCCTCTGTTTCTGAAGTGCCTGCTCACTCCCTGTCAGCACTAACACACTTCTTTCCTAGAAAAATGAAGATTAACCCAGGCCACAGGCAGAGTTAAAGGTGGTTATTTCTGTACTGCAGACAAGGGCTAGGCAGGTCAGTGGGGCAGGACAGATAAAGCAGGAGAAAGGGTGGGGGGAAAGCAGAAGAGGTTCTTCTGTTCTTTGCAGTACAGAAAGACTGGCAACGGAGGAGGGAGCCCGGCCAGGAGGCAGTTTCAGTCTGCCTGCACAACTGCAAGATAGGAAGCTGGATATCCATTTGGGAGAGAGTTCGTGGGGGTGATAGGTAGGTGTTTGTGATAGCCTGATTCTGCTGAGCACTGTAAGGGTTAACACAGGGCTGCCAGTGATAAAGACTGGCTCGGCACCTTCTCCAGGTGCTCCCACTAGCAGAGAGGAGAGTCAAGCACACATGAAGAAGGGCCACCGCTCCATGCTGGCTCGCAGGGACAGGTCACGATGTGTTGGGGACCATCCCATAGGCTTCATACAGCGTGTCGAGCAGCTCCTGCTTTTCCTTCTCAGGTAAGAAGCTGGACTGAGCTGCGTTGATATTCTGGGGAGGCAGGGGGGGAACGCAAGGGAGATGTTAAGACACAGCAGACGTGAACGTGTGGTTGTGCAAATCCCAACGTCTGTCTCTGAGCAGCAACAGGCGAGGGAGAGTGTAAAGTTTCCACTCCAAGATTCATTTCCACAGCCTCGTTTTACAGGGCAACTGCTCTGGCCCACCACTAGCAACAGTCCCGAGAGGAACAAGGCAGGCACAAAGCAAAGGTCTTTAATAAACACCTTGGAGTTTTTGGGATATGCACTTTAGACCTGTCCCTACACTCCCAGCTCCCTGTCGCACAAAAGCCTCTCCGGCACAGTGGTGGTGGCAGCCTGAGGCACCGCTGCTGGGACACAGCTTGGCTGTGCAATGGCACCTGCTTGTCCGGCTTGTGCTGGGACCCTTCCTTCATTACACAGAAATGACCCGGTTTTTGCAAGCGCAGGAGAAGACAGCTGGCAGCAGAATAACTGTGGATCCAGGATCTCAGAGCTGTCCTTGTTTCCCCTTCCAGACCCAGAGAGTAAAGTCTGTAGGAGAACGGGACTTGTTCCTCCAGCCAGAGCTGAGAGCAGGACTGATGCTCTCTTGTAAAGCTCCTCCTGCGCTTCCCAATCCAAGCAAGGATCTTGGGAGACACGTAGGTGAAAGTGCTGAGCACGACTAAATGCAAACCAGGAAAGGTTTGCTCGGTAAGCAAATAAGTCAAACTCGCAACAGTTATCCTGTCTTTCTGTGTTGGGCGAATAATGAGAAAATCAAGGATGTAATCAAGACATACAAATGACTGGGTGTGCCAAAACCAAAGCCAGCAGTCACTTTGTTTCCAGCTCAGTTATTGCATACTCATGTTATACGTGCAAAAACCGCAAGCACTTTTGTACCTGCTGAATCTTGCTAATTTCTGGGCCAGCCTTCAAATAACCTACCTGCAATGCCAAATTCAGAAAAGAAAAGCAACAGGCACCCTCCTTCCTTACTGCTAAGACCGGCTGTGAGGACATCAGTGGACAATTCCCACTCTGACCTGTTCCCCATAAAGCCCAAAGCAGTCAGCAGCCCCTGCACCCACATCCCCCTGCACCCAGCACCGCTCCCAACATCCCCCCTCCAGCCACCCCCGCAGCCACCCTCAGCCTCATCCTTACAAAGACAGTGCAGGATTTTCTGATTTCCATTAAAAGCTCTTCAGCTTATAAAGAAAAACAGCAAGTTGTTCTGGGCTGCACCAGGACATCACCAGAGCATCCAGCCAAGGCCAACTTACCACTCTCTTGAACTCCTCTTCAGTGAAGCCCATGTAGTCCTTCACGATGCTGTAATCCTTGTCAATATTGGAGTTAAAGATGAGAGGGTCATCTGTGTTTATAGAATAGTTAGCTCGATCCTTCCTAAATCTGTAAGGAAATTGGGTTGGACCAGTGGGTAAAACACTGGATGCGGCACTGGTCATGCACTTCTCGGGGTAAAATGCAGTAAAAGCAAAGACCTCGCAGCTGTCCCTGCAACTTGCGTTGCTGGACACAAACACAGGGCTCGCCTTGTCTCATCTCTGCTCTGCACCGATCTGCTTCTCCGGGGGAGAGGGGAGCAAGGCAGCTCTGGGAGGTTCAGCAGCCTCAGCTCTCAGCCACAAACCAGAGCCAGTTGGTGGTGTGCAGCATCCTGAGCCCCACAGCTCAGTGCAGGAGCAGGAGGGCCAGGACAGCCTCCCCGAGGGACCCCCAGCACCCCCTCCAGCTGCACCCTCTGTGCCAAAGGGCGAGGATGTACCACACCTTCCTAAGCAGTTACATGTGTGTTACCTTTGTAAAGCAATAAAGCAGCTATAATCAACCCAAATCCTGGTTATTCAAGATTGCACACAATTCAGAAGTCTTACTGCGCTACTGGGTGTTTCCCAAAGTCTGGAAGGCATGCTCCGGTGAGATAACTGGACCAAGGGCAGACCTGTTTGGGGAAGTTAAACATGAAAACCAGAATCAACCATGCAGATGTGAACCCCAGCTATGTAGGCAGATAGTTAAGCATGCTGGTAAAGCCAGATACAGGTTTAGAGCTTTGTTCACAGCTACCCCTCAGCACTACTCCGACGGACCGGTCCACATCCCAGGACACGGATGCGAAGAGCCCACAGCCCGCACGACAGCAGCCGGAGCCAGTGGGATATTTCCCATGGCCAGTCAGCCCCCAGCCGTTTGTCAACCACAGTTAAAAAACCACCGGCATTAAGTATATACATATATATTCCATATATTAGTTGGATACACCCATTCTTGGGAAAAGCCAAGGAAATCTGCCCATACACACTAACTCCCATGCACCTCCACTCTCCAACCAGACCGGCTCTGGTACAGCAGCCTGATTTGCGGGAAGAGGAACCTGCAGGCTTGACGTATATAAACTAGTGAATAAACCCTCCAAAATTTATCCTCAGCCAGACCAGGATGCATTTCTCTCTGCCACATGCCTTCTGCAAGCTGCTGTGTGCACCAGTGCTCCTTCCAGCAAAGATCCCAGCAAAGAGCCAGGTGTCCTCACCGTTTTTGCCATGGAGCTCTGGGGCATCTGGGTTCAAGGGCAAGGTCACCGTACACATGGTCAGCACTCGGGGGTCAGGTTGTGTCCCTGGCTGTAGGACAGCCCAAGCGAGGGCTGATTTTCCACTCAGACAGCAGCTGCCTGGCCGCCACACTCCCACCCCACATCCTTACCTCAAAATGCATCTTTGCTCTCAACAGCTCCTTGTAGAGCTCGGGGTCCTCCAGGACATGGTAGCCATGGCCAATGCGCTCGGCCTTCAGGAGATAAACTGCCTAGAGAGGACAGGAAAGCCACGTACAGCCCCCGAGCACCAGCTTGGCTCCTGCCTGCCCAGAGACCCCTGCCCCACCACGGGTACAGCCCACACCACTGAGCCAGCTCCGGGGAGGTCCTTCCCCGAGCCGTCGGGACCAGATCTCTGCCTGGGACCCCGATGTTTGCTTCGCTACAAATATGGAGAGGACTTGGGCTCCTCTCTCCCCGGTGCAGGGACACTTCCCACCCCTGCCCCTCTCTGCCCCTCGAGCCGGGAGCTCCTCATACCTCCTTGATCATGGCAGGCGGGCCAGCCTCCCCAGCATGGACAGTACGATGAATCCCGCATCTTTCAGCTTCCTGCAAAGCAAGGGAGGACACACTCCTGTCCCATCACCCGCAGCAAGGTCAGCAAACCCCGGGGCTGGCACCGCTCTCAGGGGCACAGCAAGCAAACAGGGTTCTGCGCGAAGAACCCCCAAATCACAAGCCCTGCACCCCGAGAGGTGCTGTGCTGTAGCACAGGTTGCGAGAGAAGAGCTCGGTAACGCCAGACACAGAGAAACTTAGAAAGCCTGCTCACCTTCCCCTGGAGCCCAGCTGAGACTCTCAGGGTCTTTTAATACCGGGTGAGCTCACCGCTGTCTCCTCTCCAGACAGCACCAAGCTCGAAGCTCTCCTTCCTCCACCCGCTTGCCCTTCTGCGTGAACCTTGCAGCAGTCCCTGTCTTTGAAACTTCTCCCTTTTTTTTGGCCAGCTGCAGCCAAGGGGGAGAATTTAAAAGCCCCCAGGGCAGAGATGCTCAGACACCAAGGGCCTCCCTGCTGTAAGGCGCTGGGGACGGAGACAGCCCAGCCAGGAGGACCCTGCAGGTACAGCTTTGGGGGCATTTCGAGATGCTCTCCATGGCCATCCTGAAAAAATCTCTTGCCAGGGTGGCCACAGACCACCTGGGCTTTGGGAAGCCATGCAGCTTTGAGGGAAGCCTGGCTCCTGCCTTGCTGGAAAAGGGCCACCCAGTCGGCAGCGGTGGGCAGGCTGCAAGCCCCATCTCGCAGCTGACACGCTTCCCAGGCACTTCTTCAGGGCTTTTCACTCATTTTTTTTCAGTTACTTAATTTTCAGCTCCTCATGTGCTGCACAGTGAAGGTCGGGCCAGGCTCTGCCTGGGATGTCAACAGAAGAGCCCTGCGTGCATCAGCCTCTGTGCTTCCTACATTTAAGAGAGTGACGATTTTTTCCCCCAAACAGCTGATTTTTGACACTTTTTAAAATAACAAAGTCCCTCTGGCTGAAGCAACACACCAAGAAGAGAGACAGACTCAGACCAGCACAGAGATTTTCCACTTGTTTCTACACAGGATGAAGAGAAATCAGAAAATCTCACCCCCCCGACTCCCAAGACAGACATCCCTAACCACCTCAGCAGGAGCCAGGGAGACAGCAGAGGGCTCAGGAAGAGCACACGCACCGGGACCCTTCCCCACTAACCCTCCCGGCTGCCGAAGCCTGAGCCCCTCCATCCAGGAGGGAGCTTGTGTCTAATGTCCTTCCATGGGCACATCTTCCCTGGAGTGTTTTAATCCCTTTTTCAACTCATTTGTCTGAGCACACATGGTGCTTCCCTTGGCTTCTCCTCCAAGGATCCCTGCTTCCTTGGCCATGGTGGTCCTAGGATCCTTGGCTCTACACTTCCCGGTGCTTCTCTGCAGCCAGCAGCCACAGTCGACTTTTCACCACTATCTGCTCTTTCCCCTCCAGCAGCCCCAAGAGCTCCCAGGCAAAACGTGCCTGCTTGAGGGACATCACAAGTCTCTCCAGTTTCCCTGGATGCATTACGTACCCCACGGAGCATAGCAGCAGTTATTTATAGGGATGTACTTCCCTGCCACACAGGCCGAGAGGGGCTGATGGATGGGAGCGGAGTTTGCTTCACCATCTCTGAGCCTGAGCGAGCCCCCAGCACGGAGACAAGACACATCCTTCGGATGGAGCAGTCTGGACCTGCGTACTGCTGGCATAGCACGGCAGGATGAGAAGCATTTGCCCATCAGTTAATAAAACCCTGTGCCTGCACCTCAGTTTATAACCACCCAGTTCATCCAGCACAGCAGCGCAGCCGGACTTTGTATCAGCTCCCACAGACGGGGGCAAAGACCCCGAAAAAGCTTTTCTGTTGTTTCCGACCTGAGCGCTGCTTGCAAACCACCGTCCTTTCTGGCAGTGATGGTGCACAGCCTCCTCCACTGCTGATGCAGGTGACCACCAACCCCAAGTTCCACCACCAAGGAGGAGCGAGGTACGAAGCTTTCCCTTCAAGCCGCTGCAAAGCGCTGAGGTCTAGCGAGAGTCTCAGATCAGGCTCCTGAAGCCATTCCAGCGTTTGCATTTGAGATGGTCAGATAAAAGCACTTCAAACATGCAGCTGCTTCTCTGCTCCTTGGGTGATTTCTGCCAGACTGGAAAGGCCGGTCTCTTCCACCCTCGGCCGTGGTTTTGCCGAGCCCCAGGAGCAGACCTCAGCCGACAGCAGCGGGTGCTGCCGGGGGGACACAAGCCCCTCATCCCTTGCATCGCACTCAGTGCTACGGGCTAGTGTGCCAAGCTCCAGCTGAAAGGCCATGTTTAAGCAATGATGCCTACCATTACTCACTTAGGAAATATAAACAAATACTGTTGCTATTTAACCAAATATTTCGAACAGCTGCAATGAATTTTTAAGCTATCCCAGCTGTTTGCAGTCACTATAACATGCTGTGTGTCCCCTCACGCACGTCCCCTCAATATATGTTTTTCTTGTAATTTCTTTTAAGAAGCGTATTCAACAAACCTCATAAGCCTTCTTATGCTCAGAGGAATTCTCCACTTTCAGGGACTCATCCCCAGCCAGATCGATGGCCACCACAGAGTTGTTTCGATACTTCTTGCAGAGCTCTACCACCTCCGGAGACCAGCCTGGAAGAGACAGCACCAGGGTTCAGGAGAAAGCATTTGTAAGGGTCGCACCTTCAGCATTTTTCTAAACAAATCCTGGTCCTATAACTAGAAAGCTAGAGCTACTGTCTTTGGTCTTTCCTAAAATTTGACGCTCAAAAAGAAAGCTAACAAACTGCTAGAAAAGTCTGTCATCTTCAGGCAAATAAAAGCTGCCAACTGATTAGTCCATCGTCAATGAAAGGGAAATCAAATGCATTGACAAGCTGTAAAACTGCTCTCATCATGTTTTTCATTAGAAAGAACTTCTTCACTGTTAGAGTTGTTAGGCATCGGAATGGGCTCCCCAGGGAGGTGGTGGAGTCATCGTCCCTGGAGGTGTTCAAAAAATGTTTAGATGGTTTAGTGGACATGGTGGCATCAGGTATACAGTTGGACTTGATGATCTTTGAGGTCTCTTCCAACCATAATGATTCTATGATTCTGTTCACTTTGAGCAAGGGAAAAAAAAATAAAGAAAAAGAACATCCAAACGCAGTGGTGATTGCTGCAGTTGGCCCAAGGTAAGGTGCACTGCACAGCCCAGGGGCTGTAACATGGTGCGTGGGAGAAATCCTTCAACTCGCTCCTGAGCTTTCATCCCATCCCAGGCTGGGCAAGGGGAGGGAAGAATCAGCCCATCAGATGTCTTGTGTCACGGAGGAGTTTGGGCTGGAAGGGATCTCTGGGGGCCCCTGTACGACAGCCAGCCCCGCCCTGTTGCAGAGCATCCTCGACTCCCCAAGACAAGACGATGGATGCTTCTCCTGGTGGGAAGGAGCTGGTCGGCCTCCTGGAAGGCTGGCCTTTAGCACTCTCAAAGTTTTATCTTTTTGGCATCAGTGAGAAAGAGAGTAACAAACAGCCAACAACTACTTCAGAGCTATCGCTGATCAGGATAGATAACTCCTGAGAAAGGACATGCAGCTGCCAGCTCATATAGCATTTCCCCTTAGCAAAAAGGCCAAGAAACAGTAGTAACACTTAACAGGCACCTGCTGTGTACATACAATCCCAAAAATCACACAAACACATCACAAAACGTGTGCAATTTCCTCTTTTTTCATCAGTTTCCAACTCACTGGGTTAGAGCCACCATTTTATTAACAAGTTTAACATAAGCTAGTTCTGGCTGGCATCTCTGCCTTTCTCTCAACAGTTCATAAATTACAGGGTGGCTTCTCACTGCGCAGCACATCCTGAATGCGGTGCTAAAGACTCTTGTGTCGAGCCCATCGCTGGCTCTGGGTACGAGTTGGTGCTCTAGGACACAGGCATGAAAAAGCCAACGCCGTTGTTCACATGAGCAATCCCTCCCGCGGTGCAAACGCACACTGCACGTGCCTTCGGATGCTCCCACCACCTTCTGCCTTTACCACCTGTGCATCGGCAGGGACTGTAACTGCAGACAAGTGTGACACTGCCTTACAGCTTTCCAGTTTCTACGAGGAAAAAAAAATTTTCTTCCTAGAAACCAGAAATTTAAGGGTCAAGTTTCAAAGTCTAGTTTGGGGTTGATAGTGCAGGCAGGAAAAAACCCACTCTGAAATCTCCCAGTTTCCAAGAATATAGTTTTTCACATTTCTAGACACAAAGTAACTGTGTAGTCATCAGCAAAAAAATCTTTCCACCATCTACCCTATTAAGCCTACATAAAACTGTTGTGAGATATGAAGATATTCGTAACAAAGCCTCCACACAGAGCGAGGCTGTATGACAGTAGCCATTCTGACTGCATCCTTCCCTAGAGGAAGATGCTCACAGAACTCATCAGCCCCATGAAACACTGGAAATTGGGTTTTCTTCCTATTCTGGGTTGCAGCACTTGTTACCAACGAAGTTCAGAGCTGCTGATTTTATAAAAAACATTTTCTATATGCGACTTAAGTGTATTTTACTTGTGTTTTCAGCTTAAACCAGCAGAGACTGCAGCCAGCGGATTCTCCGGCTGACCCAAGATCCAGGCTAACGAAGGACTACGCTGCTGTAGCAGCACGACCATGAGCAGGGGAAGTGTGAGATCTCACGCCTGGTCCTCCTCCCGTGACCGTCTGCTCTCAGACCCACCAGACGTCATGGTAGGTGCAACCGCTCGTTGTGGCAACGGCTTCAACTGGCCCAAGGAGAGCTCCAGCCTTTGGGCAGGGAGCGAGGTACGAGCAGAAATCACATCTCCCCCAGGAGAGGACAGGAGAGACCATTTTGTCTCTCTTGCAAGACCTTTCAGATACAGATTGTACCCACAGACCCCCACTCTTGCATCCAGCAGACCCTTTCCCCATAGTGAAGGGAGCAGAGGACCCCCACCAAGAAAAAAAAACTTCTCCTCAGCACTCTCTGGTCCCGCATCAGACCCAGGGCCACAGGACTGGGGCTTTCCCTGCATTTCTGCGGGGACCTGAACCCAGGGGACGTCACCCCCCGCCACGCGTCAGGGAAGGGGAGCAGAGCAGCAGGGGAGCTGCAATACATTACTTGGCATATGGCGCATGCAGCATAGAATAGACCTGGCTTTGATGCGGAAATCCCTTTCTCCATCCTGTAGTCCCTGATTTACGAGGTTAACGACTTCATCTGGAGTGAGGTCTCCCCTGCAGGGAAGAAAAGCCATCAGCGAGAGGCTGGACACCTGCCAGGGAGGCAGGCAGGAGCCGCAGGTCCAGCCCAGCATCCCCACGGGACACTCCATGCAAAACCCAGGCTGCCCGGGGGCCCATTCGCCTTAACATCCAGAGGAGCCCAAGGAGACAGCCCAGAGCTGAAGAGCACATTTTATACCCGTGCCATGCCCAGATTTACCAGATGTCAGGCACAAAAGCATGCAAAGATGACAGTAAGATTTAGAAAAGCCTCGGGGAACCAGATGATCTTTGCCAGAGCATCTCCTTAGGGCACACAACTGCCTGCAGCTCGGCAGGGGCAAGCACGGGGCTCAACGCCCATCACAGCACATTGTGCAAGGGGCCACAGAGCCCAGCCCTGATTTAATCAGGGGCACGCATCACAGAGAGGATGACATATAAAGAAGGAATCGGATCACCAGCCCCCTCCAACATTGCCCACCATCTCTGCCAGCTCAAATTCACATTTTGCAGGCAGGCAATCCATATCTGAACGCTGCTTCCCCCTGCGCAGAGAACGGCTTCAGCCAGAAGTTTAAGCACAGCTGCCCTGCACGTGCAGAATTCGGTGCCCAAAGCAAGGGATGTTAAAACACGGCAGCACACAGATATTGTAAGACGAAAAATCCTAGTGATGGGGAAGAGAGGTGGAAGCATGCCGGTGCTCGCTGCGTTGGAGGAGAGAGAAGGTTTGGTTACACCGAACTTTGAACACACATGGGCTGAGCGGTGTGGGCCATGCCTTCTTCATGCCCGACTGGCCACCTGCCAGCTCCCCGGCATGGGGGGATCACTCACTCGGTCTGGCCCCAGGGGATGGGATCCACGCGGCAGTTGGCCAGGAGGTGAGGGCTGTACCGGACCTCCACGTAGATGACTCCTTCTTTTGCTTTTGTTTCCACGAGCTCGTAGGCAATCCTCCTCACCGCCTCACGGTCACCCCTGCAGGGATGGCAGTGGGACCCATCACCGGGACTCATCACCCTCGGGGCACGCTGGGGAGGGGCGAGGTCACCTCCAAGGCTGAGCAACGTTAGCCAAGGGGTCCTGCCAAGGGTAGAGGGGGAAGAAGCAAAAAGTAGACACTTACGCAATGGCGGGCATGTAGTGATTAAACTTCTCTAGAAACTGGGTAAGTGTCAGTGGTGTTTTGTAGCTGACGTGCTTCAGGAGGTCATCAACAGTGCTGCCGGGGAGAGGAACCCCTCTTTTCCTGGAAAAGAAGCCACACGTTACTGATGGGGAATGTGATAGCATTTTTAATCAGTCCATTTCATACAGCAATCGCACGCCAAGCTGGCAGCATTAACTTCCATTTCTTCACAGAAAAGATACAGCACACATTGTCCTTCCAAAATCTCCTCAGAGATACAGCCCTGAATCTCAGCAGGGAGGAAGACAATCCAAAACACAGGCAAAACACAAACAAATCAAAATACGAGCCCAGACTGACCCAGCAGGAACACAGCTAGAGCACATTTTAAACTTAAGAAGTTCATCTAACGGGGCTCTGGATTATTTCCTGGTTCCTCCTAGTCCTACCGGCAGAATTGCCAAAATTCTTTAAAGAAGTTAATTTCCACTTATGCAGGCTCAAAGGCTTGAAAAAAATGCCAAGATGCTCCCAGGCCCAGGATCATGCATGCAGACGCATCGTGGCTCATGGGTTTAATGCTGGCAACTCCTGCGAGTGAACTGGTTCCCAAGCCCAACATCGTGGTGGCATCTTCTCCGATGGGGACACCTCCCATGCAGGAACAAATGCCAGTCCCAGCAACTGCCCTCACCAAAGGGATGGAGATGGTAAAGCCCACCTAAACGCTTCCAAGAGGGAAGAGGCCATTTTTCCCTGGAGCACCTGGAGTCTCAGGTGGGTGGAGGTATCCCCCTGGGGTGAGGGGGTGGCTCGAGGGGGCTGCCAGCCAAGGATGCTTCCTGGGCAGGCTCTGTAACCCCCACCCCATGCCCTGTTACCCTGCACATGCCAACATAAATTAGGAATAATAACAAGACATTTGTTTTTAATCCTCTTTCCTGCCATGACAAATTACAGCTGATGGATGGATCTCTCTGCTAATAGAGACAAAACACCACAGACAGCTTTAGTGTCCCGATGCCAGCAACCGTCCCGATGAGCAACCCGCAGGGAAGCAGCCCAAAGGACCCTTCTCCTGGGCTCAGTAAACGTTGCTCATTCCCTGCTCGGGCAGGAAGGAAACCAGCCCCATGCTCTGCCTTCACATGCAATCTGCACAGATTAAGTTGCTGGCACCCGGCAAGGAACGTTCATCATTGCCAAGGCATCAGTTTTCCTCCTCGACCTGCCCTTTCCATGGCACCGTCACATCGGTCTCCGCTCCAGGAACCGGCCCGCGTCTTCCTCCACCTGCCCAGGGAAAGTCTCCTACAGCAAAGCCATTTATTTCCCCGACCTCTTTTGTGTGCTTCCCGAAGGATTGCCTCCGCGCAGCCAGCAGCAACAGTGCTTCGGGATGATCCGCAGCGACACTGGATTTGGGTCGCTGGCCGAGGGAGTCTGCTGGATCTCACCAGCCTGGCTTTGGGAGCTGCTGCTGCCCCATCCAACCCGCCTGGTAGCTGGGAGCCTTCCTACAGCAAAGCTGCCCCAAGGGAATGTGTTTGTACCCACCGGCACCTCGGCATCCTGACCACAGCTACCTCCAGCCACGGCCAGCACCGCGCACACCGTCCCACCGTGGAGAAGACACTTCTCCTGGGGACACCCAGTCCCATGAGGGGTCTGCTGCAGCTCTAAACCCTTTGGCTCAGCAGGGAGGTGCAAAGCCTGACCCAGACCTGACAGAATTGGAGCCAAATTTTCTAAAAACGGCCGAGTTCAGTCACCGCCCAAGGAGGCTTGTGCATCTCAGCAGCTTTGGGTTATTTCTATGTGGTCAGCCACCACCTGGCAAATTTATTTCCAGCTCTTTACCTTTAAAAATAGACCACAAGCAGCTTTCTGTGGCCAGGGCGAGGTTATTCAGGCAGTCCCCTACAGCTTCCCGCACTGCTTTTACATTTGTGCGAGCGCTAGTTTAAGAGCCCATGAATAGCACAGCCTCGCTCCATCCGACAGCTGGCAGCTCCAGGGGATTCCAGGGCTGTTTAAAAATAAGAGGGAACTCAGCACACACTTGGGCAATGAAGGTTTCTGCCCTAAGCAAGAGAGAAGCACAGGATCCTCAGGTGGATGGTGCCTTCTGGGCTTCAGGGATCCTACACCCCTCCTGGGGGACTACACCGGCATTTTTTCTTCGCTGGCAGAGGGACCCAGCACCAACTCCTCTGTCCATCAGGACTTGTATTCCAGCGCTGCAGCCCACCAGCGGCACGGGCAGAGCCAGGAGGAACCCGGACTCAGCTCACCGTGCCAACGTCCTGCAACGAACTAGATGGACATCTTTGATCCACCCTCCTTGCTCTGACTACACTGCAAAATGTATGGCCAATCCCTGCAGGAAAAGCTACCTTAGAAAGAATATTTCCCCCTAGGATTGCACTGCCTTGGAGTCTGCTGGGCTCACAGGACGCCAGAACCACCTCCCGTCCTCCTCAGAACCCATTTCCTCCACAAAATACCAGAGTTGTGCCTAAAAGCTGTTTCCTGAAATCTTTAAGCTTACCTTCAGACTGAGAAAGAGGCATCGGCTAGTCTCCATTAGCTTTTTGAAAGTCTAACTCCAGCTTTTCTGGTCTAACAGCTGGAAGAAATCTTACGTTTATTTTGCTTACAACCGTGGAGCCAGGTCCTTGCACGGGTTAATCGTTCACCCTGGTGCTTCCCACACAAGGTACACTGAAGCGAGAAGATGCACGCGGGCTCTGTCAAGGAAAGAACCTCTCTTTAAGTCACTGACAACTGCTCACACGAGCATGACCCCTTGGCTGCTGGCACCAGGCAGACAGCCTGGGGTCCAAAGGCAGACAGCAGCAAGGCAGGGAGGAGCACCCAAGCTGGTTTTTCCTCCCAAGACTCTGGAAAGACACCACCTCCAAGAAGACGCTCCCAGCCTACTTTCATTTTACTTGCTTTTTGCAATTAGGAACGTGGAAAAAGAAATGAGAATACACTGACTCTGCCGCTTCCCGGGTCACACTTCCAAAGCAGGCAGCTCTGTTTATAAGACATCTTCTGTACTTTTCTCACGGTGGCTCCTCTTCGCTCGCCCGGCTCACAGGACCGATGACCACCACCACCACCACGCTGACGTTCCCGGTACCAGTGCAGCCCCCTGCAGCACTGCCTTTCGGGATGGGCTCAACGTCCTCGCACCGTGCAGCCCGAGGACCCGCCTGTGCAGAGGGGAGACCAGCACCAGCCAGGTTTGCCAGTCACACCAGGGGAGAGAGCTTTCCCAGCCCACCAGCACAAGCTCTTCTGTTGGAGAACTGGACAAGCAGAAGGGATGATGCTTTTGAACTGTGGGTCCCAGAGCTTTTTTTCCCCCTCCTGCAACTCACCTGCCAAAGTGCAAGATTGTTTCTGGTCTAATGGCTCCATCCAGGTGGACGTGAAGCTCTACCTGCAATAAGATAAAAAGAAATTGGTGAGGTACTCTTAGAGCTGCAGTAAAAGTTGAGATAAGCAGTTGGTGCTAACACGGGTATAAATGCAGCCAATACAGGGACAAAGCCATGACAAGGAAGCACAAAAATGTTTTTAAAATACCATCATTATATTTTTCAATATTTAAGTATTGTCTAAATATTTTCTCATTGCTGCTGCCGCTCATACATGTAATGGATCTTCAGAAATTTATTCTGTTTCCAGTAATTTTCAGGAAGTGCTCTGCTCTTATTTAGCTTGCATGGTTTAGAGTTTGGGAAGAGCGAAAAAAGCAAATCCCAAACACCACCACTTTCCAGCTTGCTCCATCTTGAATTCACAGATACCCAAGCATCAATTAATTTGCTAAGAGTCGTTACACAAAACTTTGATTTCACTTCGAAGAATCAGCTCCTGATACATTGCCAATTACTTGCTAATATCAGAGCTTACAGCCTTTCTAACCCTACACGTTGAGGATCCCATGGTACAAGTTGTTGTAAAAAATAAAAAAGAACAAGAGCTAACAAGCTGGGTTCAAAATAAAACGCTTAAATTTTGACTCATTAAAAATGGGACTGTAACTCAGATCTCTTCGCTCTGAAACTATGGATTTTGGAGAAAGAGTCCAAAAAAAGCAAAAGCAAGCTTTTTCCATTAGACAGCTGGGGTGTTTGGAGGAACATGACAAATGTAATTTGGAAGTCAAACTGGGAAGGAAAATATTAGCTGTAAAGTGTTACAGCTAGGCCTTCATATTTCCTGAACTGTTTTCTTTTAAGCAATGGAATAGCCTACAAAATATGTATTTATTTTTTTAATGAAACTGGAGAGCAGCAACTTAATACACGAAGTTCTTGTTAGTTATAACATTGTGCAAATTTTCCTGTGCAGATAATTGCTGCAGGATGCTGAGGATAAGAATTGAGTAGGATTCAGAAGAGGACTGGATATTTGCATGGATAACTAAACTGCCCAGGGTTACTAATTAAAACCCACAAACCCTCTGGCGTCAGGGTATGTATCAAACAATAACTACGGGTAGCTGGAAGAAAAATGAGTATGCGGTCCCTACAAGCAGGGCAATGCGTAATTGTCCACCTCTTGATCCTTTCGCTCTCCTCTGAAGCATCTGCGAGCAGCTGACGTGAGCTCAACGCCACCGGCCCAGCTCCCGGTGCAGGGCTGGCAATGCCCATCTCCGGGACATGCAATGATGCCCATGACCTCGCTCCCATCCCCACCTCCTCCTGCAGCCCCAGACACCCACCGCGCAGGCACAGACATCCATCCTCTGACTCAGGGCCAGGGTTTTCACTGACCGCTTCCACTGCAAAAGGCCATCATTGCTGGGGTGGGACAGTGCCCAGGCTCAGGCCACCTCTGTAAGATGGCCACGAAGCTACCACTGAATGGGATGCAAAATGCAGGTGCCAGGCTCAGGGCAGCTCGAGTTGCTGATCCTGCACCGTTGCAAACAGCTGGCCCAGGGGGTCATGAATATCCCCACAGATACCACTGCTAGCAGGTTGTAAAAAGATATCCCTGTCACTTCTCCTACCCTTAACACATGACCTGAATCCACAGGGATGAAGATTTTAAAAGGGCAAAACCTGATCTTTCCTCCCACCTCGAGTTACGCAATCCTGCTCATGAGGACTAAATGTCCTGAGAAGCAGCAGATAAAATAACAGATGATGGACACGATCTGCATGGCCAGATGTGGACGCCTGGCATGTTTTCCACTCTTGAGCTCCGATTCTGATTTCAAAACATTGCAAGCTCCATTCCTTCAGGTTTTCTACAGCCCCTGTGACCTCCTGAGGGAGTTACAGGCTTGAAACTTGCTCATGCTGGATATAAAAGCCAAGCAACCCAAACCTACTGAGGTCTTCTCACTCCAAACATTTCTCCAGTGTTTCCTGCAAGAACATCCCAACATGAGACTTCCACCAATGTGAAAGCAAATTCAGTGGTGTCCTTCATCCATGCAAGCCACCTCCTTCTGCCACGACCGCAGGCAAGATGCTTGTAAAGCAGCGAGGTTCCTCTCCAACACCAGCAACAAACTCTTCCTCCCCTGCCATGCATTCCTTCAGGTCTAGAGGGACCTAAACTAAGTGCTAAAAAACTCTTGTGCAACGCTGCCCAACCCAAAAAGTTGTGGTGTTCCTCAAGACCAGTGCTTGGAGGGGGTTGTTTTCCGCAGCTGAGAACTAATCTATGCTATTTAGATCACCAAAGGACATTCAAGTGAAGAAGCCAAGGTGTGCCTACAAGGGTCTCCACCAAGAGCCCGCCCCAGATAAGGATGCAATCAGCAGAGGCACAACCGGCAGCTCAGCCCCCCCAGGCACTTTGCTCGCAAACCCGGCGGGTTTCCAGGTCCGTGGGAGGCTGCTCGCTGCAGATTGCACTTCAGCTCTCTTCCTGCGTGTTTGTGTAGGGTAAACAGAGCGCAAGACTTTTCCAGATACAAGCGGGTGACATGACCTTGCTTTAAGGCAAGGAAAGTACCCAGATAAAGATGAAAGAGTTTCCTCTGAACTGTGGCTCCAGGAGACGACGCCTGAGTAAGCAGAAATAAGGTGAAGGCAGGAACCCAGTGCCTCTTCCAGGGCTCCGCTCCTTGGCACACAGAGGTCCACCCACACGCGGTCTCCCACCCCAAACTCTTCAGTTTATTTGGAGTGGAAGCCCGCACACGCAGATTAAATGGGGATCTCGACATTTGGTCCAGGACCCAAACAGCACCACGGGCTGCACCAGCACCGGAGCAGAGCCTTCAACCATTCCAGGACGAGTGATGCCCTCTTTTTTCTCACAGCAAACCTGGATGTGGTAACATTTGTTCTGATGAAGAAAGAGAAAGCAGCAGGGCTTACAAATGCTTTCCTGGGGCAGGAGGTCTGCTCTTCCCCCAGCTGCAGCGAGGACCCTCAGGGCCACCCTTGTGTGGTCACCCTTCAGCCCTTCTTCTGCACCCCCCCAGCGCTGCAGCTGGGAGCGAGCCCACGGACCGCCGGCCAGCACATCAAAACCACTACACTGCAATTCAACAAAATCTCCCAGTTTCACTAAAGAGTTGTCGAAAGCCAGAGGGATGAGTTCAAAAGATGTAACTGGCCATAAATTGTGCGTCCTCAGCACAGACAACCCCCGGCAAGGCTGTCGGAGCAAACCGAGCACTTTCCATTTTTATGCAAAAAAAGTTTTAGTTCAACCACGGCACGTGACTCGTTAGTGCAGGTATCAGCAAGTTGGTTCAGAGTTTAAAAAAGGAGAAGTTTCAAGGGCTCTGGCTTGACTTTTCTCTTTTGAAAATATTGTAACGTTTTCTTTGAAACTTAATAAGCTTCAAAAATAAATTCAAACACAAAATGAAGTACTGCAAACAAGAATGTTCCGTTCAAAGATCAAGTCTGATTATTTTCAATTTAGTGAAATTAAGAGGAAAAAGTTAACCAAACATTCAAAGTATTTTCAGCTACAGTCAGCCCAACAGAATTTCTCTATTACTCTACGGTTTGCTCAGCGGACCATGGCAGAGCAGTTAACTGCTCAGTTCGCCTACTACGTGGCATAAAAAGCACCATCCAAGCTACGGCACTTGAGGGAATTTCTGTATTAGGTGGTTTTAGGGTCTTTTTTTAAATATATACAATGAACAAAGTCAGCCCTAACACCATGGTAAAAGTAACACCAACCTCACCTTTTATTTCAATGGTTTCCAGCAGATGTTAATAGATAATCCAAGGAGACGCTAAAGTTGCATCATTTTAAAACCTTTAGCAGTGACTTTGCCCAGGATTATTTATCAGCACATTAAAACGGGATAATTTCAAGTTCACTCTACTGATCTCAATAACTGAAAAACAGAGTAATTACACCTGTCATTTGTCAAACGTGGCAGGAAAACATCAATAGAGAGCAAAATTCAACAAGAGAGAACATGAATGCCATTCACTGCAAAAAGACTGAACTGTATTCCCCAAAGACCGGTTTTATAAAAGCGCGCTGTCAGAAGCAAAGCTATCCTCACCATAAACTCACCACAAACACTCGTTTAAAAGCAAGAGGTGAGAGTGGGTCAAGAGCGATGCGAAGTGGAAGAGGAACAGTATTATCCTCAAACCTGACAACACCCACAAATGCGTTTTGGGGATGAATCTGCCACACGCTTTAAGGCTTGAGCCTTTAAAAGAGAAATGCGGGAGACTACAAGACCTGCACGACACACTGCTCCATTGCATGAAATATTTGTGCTTTCTAGAGAAGCGTTCACACGATACGTGGGTTTGGTGACTGAGGAGGATGTTCCTTTAGTAGCCTTTAGTACCATTCCTCCTGGCACCAACTACTCAGCCTCCACTGACTTCGGTATGAGGCTCCTGGTGCCATTAATAGGTGATGGTGACTGCGTGTCACCCTCCTGCAGGGACGGCTCCCACGGGGTGGCAGGGCCACATCCCTCCCCAAGCCATCGCAGACCTCGCACCCGCACACAGCTGGAAGGAGGCAACGCTTCGGAGAGAGAAACAGAGTCCTTGCGCTTCGTGCAGCACCAAGCCAGCCTCTTACTGCCATCCCGTCGGCCAAGTGGATCCAGGAAGGTTATCCGAGAGCGTGCCTGCACCGCGTTGCCGAAGGAATGAGAACGCACATCACTGCGTAAGGTACGGCTGAGCTCGATGCCGCATCGGTGGCACCAGGCTTTGACTCGTGCCGAGACAGCCAGGGGTCAGGTTGTGCGCGAGAAGTAGACAAGTCGAAGAAAAGAACATCCTTGGCACACCCTTGTGCACCCGCGCTCCCCACAGCAAGGATCACCTTTTTTAATTTTTTTTTTTTTTTTTTAAAGTGTTTAAGTTTTGCCTGCAAGACAAACACCAGCACAGACAAACAGCTTGGCACAGATGGGCAGGTCTGTCTCGAGCAGGGGGAGGCTGCAGCGCTACAGGGAGCAGGGCAGGGTGCCCACCCAACCCCCCCGGGTACAGCCAGGGCTCTGCCGCAGGGCGGG
>NW_009620597.1:0-1886 GCF_000690535.1 Cariama cristata | reverse complement strand
CAGGCGCTCTCATAACCAGTGACAGGACACATGCAGCTACAGCCACTTCTGGCCCTCTCTCCCAGTTCCCAGGTACGAAGGGCACGTCGGAGATAACCGCCTCCCTTTGGATGAGGCCAGGTCCCAAAACGCCGTGACACACACAGCGTGCCCCAGGAGGGCTAGCGAGAACACCTGCCCAACGCGACCTGATGCTTATTTTGGAAACAAGCATCCAGCGGCAGAGCTACACCAGCTGCTGGGAGGGTGCGAGCCTGACCCCAGAAGCCCCCGTTCCCATCCCTCTCCCCACAGCAGGGCTCAAGGCAGCCGGGAGCCACGGGAGAAGAGAGCCGCGTGTGCCGAAGCCCCCGAGGTGGGGCTGGCCGGCAGGGAGAGGAGCCGGGAGCAAGCAAGGACACAGTGTCTGCTCTGTTGTGCAGCAGAGAAGGAAGAGGCCGATGGTTGGCATCCAAGGAACAGTAGTCTTTTCTGGTTTTTTATGGCCTACGATAAGCAGGGTTCAAAGTCACCCTCCGGCAGCCCCGGCAGTTCCCTGTTCATCCGCTGCAGTTGCTGGGAGTCAGCGAGTTCCCGAAAAACCTGGAGGCAGCCCCGGCCCCACGTTCAGCCGGGGCTCGAAGCTGCTCCTGTTACCAGAAACATCTCTAAAACACAAAACTGATCGTTCCCAATGGCAGAGGGTCCGGGGGAATGAATAGGGCTCATCAACTGACTTCAGACCCATTTTTTTTCCCCCAAGCCTGACTTAGCAGGTTCACAGGATTGAAAGGGACTGCCTGACTCAGGAAAACCAGTCTCATAATTGCAGCAACCAGACAACAGAAGCCTGATCTTAGCGGTCAAAACCTGCATGGTTTTTCCTAGGTCTCTCTCTTCGGCATCCCACTCTCCCATGCACTGGAAAAGCAGGAAGAAGCACAAGTGAAAGAAGAACTTAACCTGCTTCTCTCAGCTGCAAGTTTAAAATCACCGGGGTGAACCAACAGCTTTTGTTCATAATGGACCTGATGAAACGCCAACATCTCCCAAAACTGAAGTAGCCTTAAAAAGGCTTAAAAACCCATTAGCAGCTGTCAACGCTCCCTGGATTTCGGTATCAAGGTTTGCCTGCTATGGCATGGGTCACCTTCCCTGAGAGGGAAACCTCAGTTAGTGATGGAACAAAACATGAACCAGACCCGTGCACACAGGCTTGTCCAAGTACGCTAGACCTTCCTGGTGCGAGCTTAAACTGAGAGATAAATGGTTTGGGAGTGCTAGAGGATGCAAACAGTGGGGGGAAAAAACAAAACAAAAAAAAAAACCAAAAAACCAACTTCTGAGTTTTCAGAGGCAATCTTCTTTGCTGGCAAAGCCACATACTATTGCCACCACTCAGGTTCTCCCAGAGCGGGACCACCATGACCCTCACCTCCCTTTTCTTGGTCTCCTCTGCCTCGGCCTCTGGCTGCCCACCGAGAGCCCAGCCCCGCCTGGCAGGCAGAGCCAGAGCCCAAAGGCAGCCAGGCAGAGAAAACCCGCTCCTTGTGCCCCAGCTCACCCAGACCGCAACCTCAGAGCTGAGCTGTCCTGCAGCGCCGGCACTGCCCTGCCATCAGATACAGGGTTACGGCTAACCGCATCCGTTTCATCTTCTTCCTTCTCAACTTTTGAATAATCTGATCAGTAAACACGTTACTGTATGATCCCACTTGGGGTGTATTTATGCAGTGCATGGTGAGAGCAAAAGACTGGAGCACCCTCTGACAGCAGTCACCAAGATGGTATCTCGGGTATCTGAGGAATAACTGAACTCAAAAGAGAAAAAAGATCACACCACAAAAAAACCCAAACCAAAACCAGCCACCACCAATAAAAAAACTGGAAAAAAAAGAAAAGAAAAC
>NW_009620596.1:14855-15593 GCF_000690535.1 Cariama cristata | reverse complement strand
CAGGAGAGCAAACTTTGGCCTCTTCAGGGGGCTGTTTGGTGGAGTACCATGGGATAAAGCCCTGGAGGGAAAGGGAGCCCAAGAAAGCTGGTTAATATTCAGGGATGACCTCCTTCAAGCTCAGGAGTGAGGCATCCCAACCAAGATGAAGTTGGGCAAAAGAGTCAGGAGGCCTGTGTGGATGAACAAGGAGCTCCTGGACAAAGTCAAACACAAAAAGGAAGTCTACAGAGGCTGGAAGCAAGGACAGGTGGCCTGAGAGGAATACAGAGAAATTGTCGGAGCAGCCAGGGATCAGGTTAGGAAAGCTAAAGCCCTGATGATAGAATTAAATCTGGCCAGGGACATTAAGGGCAACAAGAAAAGCTTCTACAGATATGTCGGTGGCAAAAGGAAGACAAGGGAAAACATGGGCCCTCTCCAGAAGCAAACAGAAGACCTGGTTACCTGGGACAAGGAGAAGGCTGAGGTACTCAATGACTTTTTTGCCCCAGTCTTCACCAACAAGTGCTTCAGCCACACTGCCCAAGTCACAGAAGGGAAAGGTGGGGACTGGGAGAATGAAGAACCATCCACTGCAGGAGAAGATCAGGTTCGAGACCACCTAAGGAACCTGAAGGTGCACAAGTCCATGGGACCTGATGAGATGCATCCATAGGTCCTGAGGGAACTGGTAGATGAAGTGGCTAAGCCAGTCTCCATCCTGAAGAAGTCATGGGGAAGTTCACGCTGACTGGA
>NW_009620596.1:0-14727 GCF_000690535.1 Cariama cristata | reverse complement strand
AATAAGGAGGTGATTGGTGACAGCTCACATGGCTTCACTAAGGGCAAATTGTGCCTGCAAATGTGGTAGCTGCCTATGATGGGGTTACAGCATTGGTGAATAAGGGAGGAGCAATTGATGTCATCTACCTGGACTTGTGCTAAGCATTTAACACTGTCCCGCATGACATCCTTGTCTCTGAATTGGAGACACACGGATTTGATGGGTGGACGACTCGGTGGATAAGGAATTGACTGGATGGTCGCACTCAGAGAGTTGCGATCAACAGCTCAATGTGCAACTGGAGATTGGTGACAAGTGGTGTTCCTCAGAGGCTGGTATTGGGTCTGGTGCTGTTTAACATCTTTGTTGGGGACATGAACGGTGGGATTGAGTGCACCCTCAGCAAGTTTGCCAGTGACACCAAGCTCTTGTGGTGCTGTCAACATGCTGGAGGGAAGGGATGCCATGCAGAGGGACCTTGACAGGCTTGAGAGGGGGGCCTGTGCAAAACTCCTGAAGTTCAACAAGGCCAAGTGCAAGGTCTTGCAAATGGGTAAGGGCAATCCCAAGCTCAAATATATACTGGGCAGAGAATGGATTGAGAGCAGCCCTGAGGAGAAGGACTTGGGGGTGCTGGTTGACAAGAAGCTCAACATGACCTGGCAATGTGCACTTGCAGCCCAGAAAGCCAACCGTATCCTGGGCTGCATCAAAAGTAGCATGGCCAGCATGTCGAGGGAGATGCTTCTATTATTAGAATTGAGTTCAAAAAAGAAATACATAATTTCTTAAGCCCTATAGAAAGGCTCAGCATCAAGCTTGACTGAGTTGCAATGAAACAAAAGTATTGTGACTGAAATCTTAATACCGCAGAAATATTGAAAGCATACATCTTCCTTTCAGTATTACTAGAGAATTCTGCAGTAGTCTTAGAAATGCAAATATTTTCTTATCAATATTTAATTTGAGGTGGTATCGAGATAATTCTATGTATTCATAAGACCATCTAAAGCATTAAAACTCTAACCAGCAGCTGATCTTTGAGAACGCTCAATTCCCACAGAAATCTGAGTACCTCAGAAATGTACTGCAACAGCACTTAATGGTCTGCATCAAGATTTTCTGTCTTGGCTCTGAGCTGCTGCTTTGTTCTGAGCAGCGGTGACTTACCCAAGGACTTTTTCCTTGATGAATCTGTGTAGCTGATCCTGTATCCCTGGAGAAAGCCCAAACTGTCTTCGGCAGCTATTTCGGTCCACTTCACAAGTGCAGAATGCTTTGTGATATTCAGAATCGTGACATTAGCGGGACCTGTCCTAGGAACTTAAAAATCAGATAATAAATTAAGTTCTGCATCAATGCTTGTGCAATAGACATACAAGACTGAAACCTAGCTGCTTCCTAGAGAGCTCCTTGCCTGAATCTAGTTGTCATAAACATAATATAAAGGGTGGAAGAGAAAGGAGAAATCCCATAGAGTAAAAAAAATTCATCTTAAGCAATACCAAAGTAGGTAGAAATTGTGACTGTCTCACTACAAACACTTATACTCCGATAGCCACTGCCATCCTCATTTCAACTTGCAATATAAGACAATACCGAATTTGGACTGGAAAATCTGACTTTGGCCACTGTTAAATTTGAGCTACAAGGAGTAGCAGCTCTGAGACCCTCTTTCTGTTATTTTGGTAATGTCATGTGTAATAATAATATTTCTGTGGACCTGTCAGTAAGGAACAACATTCAGGTCATTCACTGCCAGTGCATAACTACTAGGACCAAAGGCAATGCTAACTGGAGAATGCTGTTAAGTCATCTGAAAAAGAAACTTTGTGTAGGATTCCTTTTATTGCTACGGATAGGAAATGAGAAGAAATATAAGGGATGAGGTTATATAAAGGGGAGGAATACCTCCTTCAACTGAGTAAAACTGGGTCACTCCAAAAGTCTTTTCATATCTTGTGAAACTTTCACACTGACACACATCAGATACGTGTACCATTATTTTGTACAACTTATATGGCTGAAAATTGTCTGGAAAACAAATAAAGGTACATCAGCGTTTACTGAAAAGTTATAAATAATAAAGAAGGGGAGAAGATACAACAACTTTATAGCTTTTCTGTATAGTTCTCACTTACAAAATATGTACATCCTTCTTTGTAGTCTCTAGACACTTAATACAAACTGATTCAAAAGCAGAACAAGACATAACACAGGTTTGCTTTTAAAACATGCCAGATCTGCTTATAGTCTCCCTCTGGAAGGTGTAAGCTGCTGAAGGAGAAGTAGGGAACTAAAATGGCTGCATATATCTTAGTTCAAGGATAGATGTCTCCCCCTCAGCTAGCATATTTAAAAAAGCAAAACAACTAGGTGTGACATGGCAGTACAGATGTTGCAGAAGGACCAAGGACAATGGTGCATTCATTTGTAGAACTCTGAAGCTAAATGTTCTCTACTATACATAAAAGCCAGTCCTGAATGGCCTTTGCAAGAGTCATCTACATGATTTCGATAAAGACTTTTGGTGACTGTCCATAAAGTGATTCCTGACTGCAGCTCATCATGCCTAGCTTGGTAAGCAGAATACTGCAGTTGAGAACTTAGGCTTTGACAAGAGCAGTCATTGGGATAAAAAAATAATCTAAGGGAGACTGTAACAGAGCAGTTTATATTTAAAGTTAAGTTTACCTAGGTGCAAGAGAAATTTAGTTTTTTTAAAGCCAGTAGTGTATAGGTCTGTCTGGAATGTGGGCAAGGAGAGACATGATACCAGCAACAGCAGCTAGGCTGCATTTCTTGCCCAGCTGTGACCAGAAGAATCCTACCGAAAACTCTGCTTTTTATCTGCCTTGGTGTTGCTAAAAATTAGATATCTCAGCGCTTGACAAAGATAAGAGTTGCATTTATCTTTGGTTTGTTCTTAAAAATGGGATGAAAATCCTACCCTTCCCAACCAAAAACAACCAATAAATGAATCGGTGCCTCCATAAATAGATGTTGCGGTTGCCATTACCTAGCGTGAAATTTCCAGTAGCTGTAGTTACTATTTTCATGCGCATATCCTCTTTACCAGTGCCCCAGTCAACCACAAAACATTTTGGATTGTATTCTGGAGTCCAGGTGAAAACTGCATTAGTTCCCTGGTGTTTGACATGGATTTGGCCAGGTAAGTCTGTGAACAAATATACCATTAGAGATCAATAAATTGGAAAGTAGTTTTCTCCTCTCTTGCTTGCTTTCTCTCTTTTGCTCTTTTTTGAAGTTTATGAATTAAGCAGTTGCAGGTGGCCAGTATATAGTCAGGTTTACACTAGTATGTCAACAAAAGAAATCCAGCATCTAGTACTTTCCAATGGTGTCTAGGAGCTCCAGTGTTAATGGCTCTTCATGACCTTTAATTTCCCACAGTAGGAAAAGAGGAAATGGCTGTTCCAAGCCTCAGGAAGACGAAACCTGATGTTGCTAAATGATGTCCTGTGAGACACTATTAACTGTTATACGTAGAGGAACTGTGAGATAGTGCTTACCTGGGGGTGGAGGAGAAGGGGCTAATTATGGATTATAGCTATATAACTTCATATTTCATGTAATTTGCATTTTCTGCAGGGATCTTAAACATTTTGACATTTTTAAAGACTGATTATCAAACTAAGAAAGACCCTCTGACTGAAACTAAGGGGGGAGAATAGTGACCCGTCATTTTGAGGTAAAAAATGATTCTTCTGGAAGACAGACAAAATTCTCCATTTCATCTCCTGTCTGAAAACAAATGTAATAAATCAAATAAAAGAAAATTGCTGTAGTAGCTGAGGAAAAGCTGTGCATGCTGAGAAGGAATTTATCTTGGGAACACACTTAACGCAAGTATCTTCCCAATAATTCATGATAGATACAGAGAACCTGCACAGAAGTCCAACCAAATCTGGAACTAGTGTCTGGAGAGAGCCATGAAGAACAGGCTGAGAGGTTCAGCAAACAAGTAGTTGTCAGTCAAAAGATGGTTTAAAGTGGTAGTATATATTTCATCAAAAGAGCTAAAGCAATCAAACGTAAGGGCAAAACCAAATTGCTAAGTCTTTGCAGGGCAAAGGAGAACAGAATGAGGGGAGTGTGTTAGAAAATCCTGGAAAACCAATTAGTTGCAGCTGTCTGGAGGTTAACAACAGTACTTGCACGCTTGTTTACTTATGCATACTATAGCTTAATTAAAAAAAATCTTTGGAAGAGAGAGATTTTTCATGTATTGCAATAACTATATCTCCAGATTACAAAAAATGGAACTAGCTTATACTATTAGAAAAACATTGTTAAATAGTTTTATTGTTTAAATAAAAAGAATGTGTATTTAGGTATGACAAAAGCTTGCACCTTAGAGTAGAATCATAGAGTGATTTAGGTTGGAAAGGACCTTTAAGATCATCAACTCCAACTGTAAACCTAGCATGGCCAAGTCCACCACTAAACCATGTCCCTAAGCACCATATCTACATGTCTTTTAAATGCCTCCAGGGATGGTGACTCAACCACTTCCCTGGGCAGTCTGTTCCAATGCTTGACAACCCTTTCATTGAAGAACTTGCTCTTAATATCCAATCTAAACGTCCCCTGGTGCAACTTGAGGCCATTTCCTCTTGTCCTATCACTGGTTATTTGGGAGAAGAGACCAACCCCCACCTCACTATATATTCCAATCTTCATTGCCATATGACATGTACATCCTATCTGTTCCTCTTCCCATGTGCCAATAGGGGTGATACTGAAAAAAAGGACAGTAGAAGGTCTCTTAGTAGTTACTTAGCTCAAAAACCTTAGATTTGCACATAATTCTTCAAACTTTGTTTAAACTGCTGTCATCTACTTAAATTTGAGTACATTTCATAAGCCCTTTTGATAGGTAGATCTAGCACACAGTTATTTTTCTAGCTTGAGAAAACAAGAAGTGCTAAACAGAATGTTAAATTGCTTAGTCTGTTAGTTAACTTCTATCAAAAACCTTTCTTAAGAAACAATACTGACTCTCACTATGCAAAAGTATTGGCCTAATAAATATTTAAGAGACTGCTTAACCGTATCACAAAGACTGTCAAAAGGTAACCTAGAGATTCTTCATCGAGCTTCTCCACCACTCTAATGAATGAATGATAAGGTAAGTACCTGTTGCAGAGAAGTCTGGGACAAGGTAGATGGCTTGTGGAGATTCTCCTGCTTTGTTATAAGCAGAAATATTAACTCTATAATAAGCCATTGAGAGATTTAGAAGAACTTCTCCGTCCTTTAGAAAGATGCGATTGGGTGAATCCCTGCAACTGTTGGGTATTCTTTCCACATCAACGCAATATCCAAGGATGTTCTTGCTTTGTGTTATCTAATAAGAAGAAAAATATTATTATTCTATAAATCGTATTACATCCTGTGCAGAAAATCGAGTGGAATTAAATTGTATTTAAAAAATGGCACCTTTAATGATGGGGATAAAATCATATTGTTTTAATTAGGTTATTAGGAACCAATGAAGCAAAGCATTTCCTTAAAATTAAGAGCATGCTTAAATTGAGAGGGTTTAAGCAGAGAATTCAGTGTTTTGCTTAATTGCGATCTTAGTTATGTATATCCAATTAGTAATAACAGCAGTGAAGCAGCTGTAATGTTCTCTACATTTCACTGGAACATACCCCTCATAATTAGGAACTTGGAAGTTAATGAGAGGTGTTTAATTGCAATTTATGCCTCTGGGAGTCTTCATCTACTAGGCTCTGTTAGGCATCTGGTCTCTTTGAGGATAAATGCTAGTAATTATACTACAACTTTGGAACATGTTATGTACCCATTGATACAAATTCCTAGGTGGTGATGGTTCACTCCTTATTTTACTGTACAAATCTTCATGAGAGATCAGAAAATGAATGCACAGAAATGGAAATTACTGCAATCTAGATAGAAACTGAACTCAATACAAGAAGGCCTGCGAATTCTGCAAGTATCATTTCTGATATCAAGCTTGTCTGTTATTTCCTGGCAAAAATTAATAGTGTGATGATACCACAAAGCTGGGAGATTGGGTTATCTTGATGAAATAATTGGATACTTTTGAAGTAACATAAACAGGATGACATTCAGTAATTTAAAAAGCAGAGATACATGGGTTGAGAGGAATTTCTGGTAAAGCTGGAAGCTCCTAAAATGGAAACAGATGTTTTTCCCAGAATAGCAAGAGAAGAACTGGTGCCATTATTTGAAGCTCTGGTAAAGCTTCTAGGGGAACAGTGTTACAGTTCTCTCACCAGGCTTTGAAAATGCGGAAGGTTTCTGTGTAGGAGAAATAAGTCCTAGGATATGTGAAATATAAGGTCTATCGCACAAGAAGAAACTAGTAGAATTTAGCTTTCTTAGCTTAGCAAAATGAGACTGGAAAAGGTGAGCACTGCTCTATCTTGTGCAGCCCTGCAGGAGGTCCTGTGTTATTTGCAGCCATGAAGGTAATACATGTTGCCTGGCTGGGTGTTTACAGCTGAAGCCAGCTATCTTATGGCTGTTGATCTGAACTGTGTAGAGGTTACTCACTGAATGTTAGCAAAAGCAGAGCAGCTATTGCTAGCCTTTAACTTCTTTAAGTTATTCTCTTTGTTTCAGATCAGCTTAAACAAGTATGGCAGCAAAGCCGAAGATTTATTTATTTAACCTCTACTTTTAACATGTTAGTTATTGAGTGCTTCCCTCTGCTCCTTCAATGTTTGTTGAAGTCATCTGGACTTAAACTTTATTTTGTATAATAGACTAGTATAAGTGTTATCCTGAGTTAAGGTCCTGTCACTAATAATATATTTAATATTACTTTTTTTTTAACTGAAGCATTTAGATGGAGAATAATGTCTTCTCTTATGTAACATTTATATTGTCATGTACAGTCTATTGCTTTTTCACAAAATGAATCCTCTACTGTGCAGCTTTGCCTTCTTCTCAGGACATAAGAGAAGAAGGAGATCTCTCATCCTCATCAGGAGATGAGTTGTCCCTCTGCTGTCTTTTCTTTCCCTTAACAAAAATGCATGGGGTAACTACAAAACTTTCCACATCTTCTGATATTTTAAAACTCTGGCAGTATCTGTCCTTTGGCAAACTTCTTGGAGTTTTCAGATGGTCTTTCTCTCAGAATCTAGACAGAATTAAATAGTTTCCATGCAAACACCTTTAGTAATATCTTGCTCTTTGAAATTGCCTATGGGCCCGTCATCTATACATTCAAGACTGTAAGTTGCTCATTTCTTACCAAAAGAACCAAAAACTGACTGATGTCTTCTAGTCAGTCAGCTCAAAACGACTCCTGATGCAGAAGAGGAGATGCCTTTGACATGTAGGCTTGAACTTTAAATGTCATGTGGGAAGGATGCAGCTAGATGCTGTTCTTGTAAGTTAAAGGTTCTTTTTCCATCCTGATTACAATGTATTTGCATTTCTGAATTAGTAAATTAGTAGATTTCCCAAGATTTTATGAAAGGTTTTGGTCTCTCAAGAACATGAATGCTCCATAGGAGCACATGAAACACAAGGTGGGTCACTTGTATGCACTAAGAGCTTATGAGGGTCTGTCAAGAAAAGCTTAGTTCTAAGATAAAAACTTCAGGCGCACCAATTTTTAATGTAAGCTGAAAAGAATCTTTATTCTAGTCAATGATTTTGAGCCCAGAGATTGCAGCTTTAATGATCTTTCAAAGATTATAAATTCGTATAGTTTTTCCTTGCTAGTTTCTAGCACTTAAGACATCACCATACAAATGCAGTGAATCCTGAAGCAAGAGTGCAACATTCAATGCCTTTTGCCTAAACAGTGTAGGCTCAACACAATGAAAAAGTCTATTTTTTTCCTATAAAGTAATAAATTACTAGCATAGACATAACAGAAGGTGCCCAGACTCAAACTGAATGTTACCTCCCACTTCAGAAGAACACTTCTTCTGCCTGGAGAGATTTCTGTAGTTGCATTGTATGATATTCTTGGCTTGTTCATGAGTTCTGGTAAACATGCAAAAAGATGGAGACACGCACTCATATGAATCAGTTTGATCTTCGTATTTTCAACAGTATATAACAATGCTATTTCACATGACAGAAGATTTGAAAAGGTTTTTACATTCATGCTTATTCCCAGTAGGACGAGACTATATTTCACTTACTGTGAGGGACCAAAATCTCTTTACTCCAAATGCAAACACAGCGGAGACCGTCCTTGGCTATGCATCTGAGCTGAAGAATGTATGAAGACATAGCATTTAAATTCGAAATGGTGACATTGACAGCATTGCTTTCTACAGGCACCTAAGAATAAATGATGATTAATTTACATGGCAGCAATAAAAAATAATTTTATATTCACTGTTTTCTCAGCCAAGGACCAGCCTTCTGACTGCAGCTGAAAGTAGGAGTTCCTATCATCAAAGAGGAATTGCTACACATTTTAGCCAATGACTTTTCATTCTTTCAAGGCAATATCCTCTTTTTCATGAACCTGTTCAGCTCAGTTAGGACATGTAAACTACAGTTTAGTTCCAAATATTGCTTTTAAGATCAATTAGGCTTTGTATATACTGAAAAATAATCACTTACTTAACTCTGAGACTTGTTGGCATGCTGAAGAACAGGAAGTCAAGGTCAAATTAAATATTTTAAAAAAATAATCTCCTTAGTCTCAAATGTTACAGTATGTCTAAATAGATCCATGTCACTGATGTGGTAAGGAGCATGGCTGGATGGAACATGTGGCTGCCTGTGCCTTAACACCACAGAAGTAATGTGCATCTGCAGCTGATGATGGCACTGGAGCTCCAGTGTGGAATGGAGACTGTCTTGAAACAAAGACATCACCTGTGTCTGAGGAAATCCCTGAGCTGAAAACTATAGGACAAAATATGATAGAAAACCGGTGCTATATGCTAGAACTATTTTACACCCTTCCCCACATACCCATTGGTGGCCACCATTGGGGCACAGTATCCTGCATTAAACAGACCTTTGGTCTGATCAGTTCTAGGTGTTATGACGATTTTAGTAGAAGTGCTGTTGCAGATTGAAATATTTGTTTTACCATTTGTCTGCTGTGAAGTTTTGTTTTCTTAATTATGTATATTTCCTTTAAAAAACCCAAACCAAAACTCAAAATAAAACCAATAAAACCCTACCCAAATCCCCCACTATTAGGTGACCAGCTGTTCTCTTTGTTTTTCTGCAATGCTTTCTTTTTTTGTTAAAGTTAATTAATTAACTTTGTATAATTTTGCTAACAAAACTAGCTTGATTAGAAAAAAAACCCACAACACACAATATTACAGAAAGACTCTAAATCTCCTACAGAACAAGAGGGAAGTGAAAAAGATTTAAGATCGAAGTGTTAAATTACATTACATATATGTTAATCCTACTCTTGGTATAAGCTATTTCTCAGCTAGCTTTATATATCCTCTCTGCTTGTATGCCCGCACTCACCCTTTGCCTCCAGTCCCATCTGTAAATGCAGCCTCCGTTCATGCGGTTATGAAGAGTTTACAGCCTAAGCTTACAGGATCAGCTGGTATATGGGAAATAATGAATATTCATGACCTGTAGTCTTTCAGTACTTGGTCATTCTCATCACCCAGTGTGGCTGTCTCTACCAGTCCTTCACATTACTAACTTGAATCTTCTATCTCTCCTGTCTCCAGAACCTGTAGGACATCATGCACTTTTACTGCTCTTAACTCTCTGTTCTTCCACATGCGGCATACTAGACTGTACAGAGTTATCTATCCATTGCGCTACTGGGTCGAGTAAGCTTGGGTATCTGGCTGTCCTAGAATGGTCTAGGGCTTGTAAGTCAATGAACAAGGAGACCCTTCCAAGACTTACACATTCTTTGTACCTAGATGAAACCTTTCTTACATGGGCATCTCATAGTACTCCTTCTGAAGCAGCTAAACAAAATGGCAGCCAGCTATGAGAGAAATGGAAAAAATATCACAGGTCTTCTAATACAAAGAAAAGAACATGAGAGATTCTAGTGGTATAAAAAAAAGTGAAGAGACTCCTAGGAGAGCAGAGATGCCCAAGAAGTGGGAACAGTTGATGTTTAGAAATTTTTCTTGGGATCTTGTTCTTCCTGATAAACACATATTCTTCATCCGACTACAGATAACAGAACTTTAAAACCAGATAATTGATGGCAAGGGGCAGGATAAGCAGCCATTGCTGCTGTGTGCAGATCTTACTGAAATTATGACTGGTCTTCCACCTCTTTCTCAATCCCTTTGCTTTTAGGTACTGTCTTCATGTTGTACTGTATTGTCACTTTTGCACGTCCTAGAATGCACCTGGAACTGATTTTGTATCACAGAGAAATTATTTCCATTCTTGTCAAAGAAGGAAATTTGGAAAACTGATGTAAAATAAAGTGTGTAAGGTGCAAACTGCTACCTTAAAAATCACAGCAACCTGATCTCTATTCAGTTTGAAAACTTAATGATACTAGCAAAAAGAGTAATATTGCTCATCATGTAAAGTGTAACCAGGATTTGAGTTTGTATGGCATTTCTGTTATCCTCTTCAGCTTTTGCTTTGCTGATGGTCGTAGTGCCTCATTGATGGGTTAATAAATCAGCTGACACATCGTTCTGTTTTGTTTTTTTTTTTTTCAATATAAAACTATATCTTTCTTTCTAAACAGCTTAGAATATGTTAGAACAAAACTAAGAGACCTTTGTGAGATTTGCCTACAAATTGTCTGCGTGCTGTGCCTCCTTGCTATCCATGTTGTGTGTTCTCTTCAGTAGCATCCTGTTGATGTCCTGCCGTTCGTGCTATGTACTGCTGACAGATAGTAAGGCACCTCATGTTCTCAAGTGATTGTCATCTGGAAGTACTTACCAGCATCCACTGAGTGGATTCCGTGAGTGCTTCTCTGTATCTCAGCTGATATGCTGTACGAGTTGCAGGCAGGTCCCACTTTATTATCAATTGGTCTAAGATCTGATGAGCATTTATGTTAGACGGTGTCAAGCATTTCCCTGAAATGGGGAACATGCAGCTGTTATAAATGCAAGAGAAACAGGAAAGCTTTGGTAATTATGCCTGTCAGGTGTGGTTTATAAAAAATAAAAGACTTGGCATAGGACACTGAAAGACTTTAAAAAGACTGAAAATAAATAATTACTGAATCTTTATGGTATCAACAAAATAGGGTTGTTCTTTTTGCCTTTCTTTTGTGAATATTTCTACTGATTTCAGGAAGACCCTTTTTCTAAGCAGGTGCTATTCTGAGTGAGTCTGAAAGGCAAAATCAAAACGTGAAGAGTACTTATAATCGCAAATTGTATGAAAAATTTCCAGAATGTCTTCCAAATTCAGCTACTGGGTTTAGCTTTACAATTGTAAGTGCAAATATGTTTTTGCCTTTCTTTCCAATAAACACAAGGTGGCCAAAAGCCTTCAGAGGAGCTCATAGTGATAATCTGAGTTGTACTGGTAGTGCCCCACAGCAGTGAGAAGCACTGTTTTTCTTCGATCATCGTTACCCTGAGCAGGTGAAGTTTTGGGAAGATCTTGAAGTTATCTCCGTGATCAGATACTGCAGAGAATCTTTAAATAAACATTTAATGGGTGTTAATAGTATTTCTTTTATTCTTTTATTACTTCTTTTTTCACGTCTGCCCTGCAGAACTGTATAATGGTTAAAGAGTATAACTTTGGAAAGGTTTCTCAAAATGCTAATGCTCTATAACAAGGATTCCTTAAGTGCATGGTACTGAGCCAACCTCCTTTTCGTAAACCGTTCAGAAAACCACCAAAGAGAGCACAGGAAGCTGCTTATGCACTGTACACAAATATCAGTGTTTCTTTTTCTAGATATGACTATTTTATAGTCTAGCAAATGATTTAAAGTAAAACCCTTCTCCTGTAAAAGCTGATAGACTTCTGCTATTGACTTCAGTAAAGATTTCATCCAAGGAAACCAAACTGCAGCTTAGCTCTCTGGATCAGTAAAAATAGTAAGTGTATATTGGGAGTTACAATTTTGGAAATAATCTGAAAGAAAATGCTACCACTGCTTCAGCTGGGCACTGCAGTAACAGAACTCGTGAAGACACTGTACCTGCTTTGCTCAGTGTGACTGAGATGTTCTTTCCTTTCGCGCAGCTGCCATGGGCGTAATTCACTGCTATCCAAATAGATGCAGGTCGCTCCATGTAGAGATTCTTTCGTTCTATTGTGATGGAAGATAATGATGTGTTTCGTTGGAAAAGTTTTGGTATTCTGTCCCTTTGGAGAAAAGGAAGCAGAATGAAAACCAAACTTTTTATTGGATTACAGTTACTCTTTCATCCACCTGCCCCAGAAAGCAACATTACAGTAATTGACAGTTTTCCAAGTACCTATACACAAAATTCAGCATCTTGAAATCTTGAATGTGAGGCCTGAGCAGCTTGAAACTGTAAGTATAATTCCACTACCCTGGTAACTCTAGCAAATTTAAACATGCAAATCCTTGTTGTGTAGTGAGCTGTTAAACTCCTCAAAGTTGTAAGGCACAGCATGATACAAGATAAAATCCATATGGCCTTCTTTTGTACTTAATGTGGGATATAATGAGCATTTAGAAGGTACAAAATTAGGTTGGAAATTACTTCATAAAGTCTACTTGCCACCTACTGTAGGGGCACCTAAATTCCTTTTGAACAGCAAAATTTCCCAGTTTCCTGAACCTAAATTACCACAAATTTATGAAAAACCTCTTATGAGTTATATGTCTGTCTTCTGACTTTTGTTCCTGCAAAGCATCAGAGTCTGACAGAGATGTTTAAATGCTACCTCAGTCCTCAGCACTGTAGACTTCTCCTGGTATACATATTGCACACATCACAGAAAGTCCAAGAGGTTTATGGCCTTATGTAGGAGGTTGCTCCTGTTCTCCCTAGGGTTTTTTCCCAATCTCTCTCTCATTTACTCTCTGCCACACACAGGACAGTTTGGTTTTTTTTCAAGGTTAGATCTGTACCAGTTCAATATTCTTAAAGAACTGGCCCAGCATACTAAATGTCTACCTATATATTTCAAATATTAAATGGGCTGATCATGATACAGTATTTAATAGCTGAACAAAACCACTTGAAGGTTTCCCTGTCTTCTGCTTCAAAGTAGTTGTGAATCAGCCCTTAATATTTCAAAGCATGATTTTGAATGTTTGGTTGGAAGTTCTCTGTGGGAGTGTTTTTCTTTAATCCTTTTCTTCCTGACAACTAAATTGTAAGGAGCAGGGATAAGGAACAATTTCAATGTCAAACTGATGTTAATTGCAGAAAGGGGCAATGTCCTCTTTCAGGCAAGCAAAAAGTCCTTTCAAACATATTTTGTTTTCCTTTTAACCCAATAAAAAAGGAGAAAGGAAGTTTTTCTTTAAGACCACTGGGTTGAACCCTAGGAGACTGAGGTTCAAGTCCTGGCTCTGGCTTGGGAAACCCAACATTCTCTGCAGCAATTGCCTCCCTTCTCCCCTGCTCACCTCCTCCTTCACTCTTTTTTCCTGCCTTCTCTGTTCATAACATCAACCCTGCAGCCTAGGAACAGCACAGTCTTATTTTGGCAGAGGACTCTAAGAGCAAGTAGCTCACAAATACTTCAGCTGATAACATCTTCACACAAGCAGAGCCATTTCACAGGTGCTTGTCCTCTTTCAATTAACTGGGGCTCCTGGAAGACCCAAGAGGCAAGACAGCAAATGCTGGGGTTTGGTGCTTATTGCAAGTCAGCACCTGCTGCTGCCTCCAGTGGGAAAATATTGAAGGTGATAGGGGAGTAACCTCAGCCCTGAGGTGGTCGCTTTGCTCCTCTGCAATGTGCAGAAGATCACCCCGGGGAATTTCCCAGTGTAGTGACATTTCCTTAGCTTTAGGAGATGCTCCTAACCACAGCTCTTTTTTTAGTGCAAAGTGGCGGGTTATGTGGCAAAATAATCAGTAATGGTTATCAGAATTTGCCAACGGCTTGCAGTGTTGTACCCGGTGTAGCCCATGATATGGGCTGATGGCAAAGCTCATGTCTTCTGATCTCACTTCTCTATTTCGAAACATACCCTTAATCTCATGGGAAATCCCAAATATGCAGATACAAAATGAGGAAACTCCATTTTGTAATGCAGGTACTGAGACAGAAATCTGCTTAATCTTTTTTTTTTTTTTTTTTTTTTTTAACAAACCAATGGGCAGATGTTGGTTTAATCTGCCTGTCTACATTTTATCTGCCTTCTTTCTTCTAGCTTTCTCAAAAAAGGCACAACTGAAGATCCCAATAATTTAAGGTAATCAGTTTAATACTAACCCTACAAGTTCATTCCATCTATTAAACCAATACTTGATAATTCAGAATTGCAAGAAAATACTTAAAAATCTATTTTTCTTAAGTGCCACATCTGACAGCTCCTTGGATACATGGTATAACATAATATATAATGTATAGTAAAAACCAGATTAGTGTCTGGTTTGGGAGTTTTTTGTTTGTTTGTTTGTTTTTGTTTGTTTGTTTTTTTACTTTGCATTACTGTTGACTATTCAAGGAAAGTCAATAGATGCAAATAAAAGTAATAGTGTTTCAAAAGCAATAGTATTTCAAATAGTGTGTTGGAGGCATGGAAAGACGTATAATGACTCTTTGTATCGAGTTTGCCTGGCAAGGTTTTGGTATCGGGGGGCTACAGGGATGGCTGCTGTGAGAAGCTGCCAG
>NW_009620595.1:392-5433 GCF_000690535.1 Cariama cristata | reverse complement strand
TCCAGAGCCCTTCGCCTCGGTGGCTTCTGTGCTTGTAGAGAAACAGAGCTACAGGAACAGGTAGAGGTCCTCTGCTCTATCCTCCTCTCCCAAGGAAGACTGAGATACTCTCACTGTGTAAAAACAACCATACTGGGTCAAATGAAAAATCTTTCTAACCAATATGCTGTTTCTGAAGGCATTTGTAAAATAATTTTAATTCTAAGCATTTTCCTTCATTGTTTTTGTTTGTTTCACATATGCTTATATTTGAAACCTCCCTAGTTTATGTGCACTCACAACATCTCTGGATAGCTTATGTTTGAAGCATTGACTGTAGTTCATCCTTACGGATGATGTTCAGCAGTGTATGCCTTGGGAAGCATAAAAGACAGGGTATGTAATGATACTACCCTAAAACGCTGTCCAGCAGCTTGCCACTGAGTAGTATTAATTACAAAGACTTTTATAGTCATTTAATCTAGGTCATGATTCCCTAGTTTGACTACAGTATCACATGAAGCAGCTTCAGAAGGCTCACTGGAGTCAAGACAGGTGATGTTTTCTGCTTCTCCCTTATCTGTAAGGGCTGTTACTTTGAAAGAGAAAATAGATTAGTTCTTGACAAACTGTGTTGGAGATGAGTAGTAGTCTTACTGATTTCCGCAAACAACTTGCATGCACCAGATTATTATTTTTTTAAATTACAGGTAAATTCATGGGTTCATAATCCTTAGTCTATCTTGTCTCTTTCCACATAGGCAGGTTTTGGCCTCTTTCATCCTCCTGGTATCTGATTCACTCTTCATGAATCTGTCATTATTTCAACTAGTTCATGAAATCCTGAGATATTTAAGAGTCATCAGACCCAGTGAGCCTGAAAATACCACATTTTTCTAAGCACTTTCTATGATTTTTTTATCTGTATCTTTGCTAAACATTCTTACCTTGTTGTTGTTGAACTGCGCTAGTCACCAGCTTACAGTTCCCATTATCACCATGTTGCCATTTGCTTGCCAAACCCCAACGCACAGCAGGAGAAATGCGCACAGATTTGTTAAAACATACAGTGGTATATCTGAATGAAATTTGGGAGCTCTTAAAGAAAAGGGTCAGGTTAAAGTAGATCAATTGTAGGGACTGGAAGAGGGAAGATTTAGATTAGATATTAAGAAGAAATTCTTCACTCTGAGGGTGGTGAGGCAGTGGCAGAGGTTGCCCAGAGAAGCTGTGGCTGCCCCATCCCTGGCAGTGTTCAAGGCCAGGTTGGATGGGGCTGTGAGCAACCTGGTCTAGTGGAAGGTGTCCCTGCCCATGGCAGGGGGGTTGGAACTAGGTGGTCTTTAAGGTCCCTTCCAACCAAACCATTCTACGATTCTATGACTTCAGATCAGGTACTAGGAATGTTTGTATAATGAATTGCTTGAATTTGTTCTTCAATAAACTGTACAGCACTTGCTTAGTGACGTTACTTCCCCTGTGCTTGTCCTAATTTAGGTGGTGGATTCTCAGGGGGAGTAACTTTTTCTCCCTTACCTGGACTGATCCTAAAGTTAACAGATTCTAGGATGTGCTACAGGATCTGATTAGTTGACTAAGATTTTTCTCTACATTGTCTGGGAAGGAGGGCAAAAATAACACATGATTTTGAGGATTTTAGAGGGGCAAAGCTGGATCTTATGTTGAACCTGGCTGTATTCAGCAAACACGTATGCTGTCTTACATTGTGGTCAGGCATAGCAAGGGATGTGCCTCTTTTGATCAGACTCCCCTAGAGACTCCGTGGAGTTTCCAGGGAACACAGTAAACAGTAGAAGCTGCAAGGGACGTAGGGGCAGACACTTTACTTGGTGCTGACCATGCTGATTCTGTGGATTTAAATTTTCTTACTTTCTGAATTTACCCTTGCTTGTGCTTGCTGTGCTTGTCTGAGGAAAGGTATGTGGTCTGGGATTTGTGGAAAGTACAGTCATGACATGCAAAGATAGGTCCCTGGGCAATAGGGGATGATGTGGGAGGAGGATACAAAAAGGTCTGTATTTTGCTATACTGTTTCTATAGGCAAAAGAAGTTGGAGTGGCAGTGCGCAGAATAGCCCAGAGCAGAGGAGGAAATGAATGATGGATATATGTGATATACCATATACCAGTATGGTAGTCATTTATGTTAATTTCCTTCCAGCTCCATCATGGTGGTCACGGGAGAGGGAAAAAACTTGCTTGTTGGACAGGAGTTGGTTCACTGACTAGAAGACTATTTGTAGGGTAGAGGCTTGCTCTCTAGTCAGACTGACTTGAGCAAGTACTGAGGGAAGTAGAAATCTGCTCTTCCACAGGAGGCTATGGTGACAATTGGCATGGCACGCTTCACTGCTTAGGGTTTCTGGAGCTGGCCATCACTACTGTGTGGGTTGGAGCAAGGGTTTTGGTCCTTCCTGAGATGTGGTTGACTCTGTTTCCCTCCATAGCCTTCCCCTGATCACCCAGATGTAGCCTGTGATGGCAGTTCCTCCAACTTGTAAGTGTTAATTTGTCTGGACATACCCACATCAGTCTCTTCCCACCTCCAACTCTTGTGGTGGGTTTTTTTGTTGGTGGTGGTTTGTTTTGTTGTTGTTGGTTTTTTTACTGGTTTAAATAGTTATCAGAGATTAAGTCAATACAAATGTGGAACGGATTTGATCAGAGGCCAGTTTGCAAAGTAGGTGTGTAAGTTTCTGGAGTAAGGAGAAATGCTCAGACTCTTTTCTGGCTCTAGGAAGTGCAAGACTGAGACTTTCCTCTTGTTTCTTTTGTTTCAAGACTGTGTTTCACCATATGTCTAGTCTTAACTCTCCTTCTCCCACTATGCATGATTTTTGGCTTTTCAGTGGCATCAAAATTAGCAGCTGGACTATTTGCTATGTGACAGTTCTTTAAGGTTGCTCCTGTCGTTCCACAGCACAGGCATGCATGCCTATGCCCTCATCTCTGTCACCCATATCCAGAACTGCAGCTTGCTTGTATTTGTTCAGCTAAGAGTTTGGTGATGTTAGTAGGCAACAGATCATCAGCTTTTTGCTATGTTGCTGAAATAGGCTTCTTTAAGAACTGATGGTGCAGCAGCAAGGCCTTGTGAATTTTGGGAGCTCGGCAGTGACTGTGGCATCTGCTGCACTTCAGTTTGGTGCAGACTTGTGTACATGCTTACTCAGTAAAGTTCTTTGTGCTCAGTTTCTTTTTTGAGGGAAAAAGGGTAGTGAAGGAGGTGATCACATCTCCTCTTTCACCTTCAAACTCTTAACTGGCGTATATTAATGCTCTGCTAAGGGAAAAGCCACTAAGTTTTGGATATCCAGAATGCAGGCTGCAGTGAGGAAGGCTTGTTTAGTCTGTGCCCTCACTCACTTTGTCCCACTCCTGAGCTTGCTCCATTTGTGTAATGTCCTTTGCTGCCCCACCTATCTCCCAGTGATTGCATCCATTCTTGCTTGGTCAGAAGGAAACTGTTGCTGTTTACGGCAATATGTGCAAATAAGACAGATTATGGGACCCATGTCTAGAAACAACCAGCTCCAGCTCTTTGTGGGCATTGGGTAACAGTAGTAATGGAGACTGGGGGGGTAGCTGGTGAGCTACAGAATTAGCCTGCTTTGTGATATTGTGCAGCTCATTCGTACATGAAGTGTGAGTAATTGTGGTGACTAGCTAAGGTAGTTGAACTGTGATGTCAGTCAGCACGCACTTGGGGTCAAACCTTCCTCCAGGAAAGGCAGTCAGCATGACATGCTCAGTGACAAGGTAAGTGCAGGCTATTACTAGACAAGCTACAGAGATGCTGGAGAGGGTATTGTAGTGCTGATCCACTCACAGGACCATGGGAAAAATGTGGGAGATATAGCTGCTGTTAAAGAAATCTTTTTTGCCCTATATTTCCCATACAGAGTCTCAGATGTTCGATCTTAGAAAAATAATTAATTTATTTGAATGGTACAGCAGAATGACAGTTTGAGCTGGGTGCCTCCAGGGAGGGACCCCAAAACAAAGCAAGCCTGGGCTTTTAAACCCTTACAATGTATGCACCTCCTCTTCATGCACCCTTCATCCACCTTTTGGTCCAATGGTAATTTTCTTCATGCGCTGTCCATGCATCTCTTGGTCTCCAATGGTAATCTGTGGTCTGGGGGCTTGTTTCTCTTTGCTTTTCTGTCTCTGAACTCCTGGCAGGCTGTTTGCTGTTCTTATCTAGGTTGCAGCCTCTGCTGACAAACTTTCCTCCTTATCTTCTTCAAGGCTCCCTGTAGCCAAGCAACCAGGTCAAGGATGAGTTTACAATATGGGGCCTGGAATTCCTTCTCCTCCTAATGCTAAGCGAAGTTACTCAAACAATATAATATATTTAAAAGAACAGGGTATAATTAAAAAGTCAGGTTGATTAAACTTATTCTGCAGCACTGCAAAGGTGGCAAGACAGAAGTTGAGCTGTTTTGAATGGTTCCCTGTTTTGTCTCATGCAGAGAGAGCTTTCTGGGAAGATCTGAATCTATATCCCAGGATCCACCTTTCTGGCAATGCAGGCTTTTGTAACCACCCTTCCCGGTCGACTCCTTGCAGCCAAGACACTGCTTCCTGAATGGCAAAATTGCATTTCAAACATCTGCTGAGGACTCTCTTACTTTGGAGATGACTTTACTTCCCCTTTCCAAGAGGTACTGCAGAGGCATAGCAGAACCAGGCCCAAAAAGCCTGTGTTCTCAGCTTTGGCTAGGCCTCCAGTGTCTTTTTTTCTGCATGCACAAGGCAGTAATGAACAATCCCCTTTTCTTTAGGCTGAGCCTACACCCGGAATTCCCTGTCATTGCGTTTCTGAGAATTGGGGGGCATCTTGGATCTCTACAGACCGCGCTGCTGCTTCTCATTGTTGCTTTTAATTCTTGCCCTTCCACGAGAGTTCATGTGTCTCCATGCCAGAAGTGCTGAGATGCCAGCGACCGCAAGGCGCACACAAGAACACGACACAGGCCCCCACTCAACTTATACGAGATGACCCACGGGATGAGGTGGCTGTGGAGGGCTAAAGGAGC
>NW_009620595.1:0-325 GCF_000690535.1 Cariama cristata | reverse complement strand
ACAAAGGGGGAAAAAAGTATGCCCCCGACACAGAGCAGGCTAGGTGCCATATATCTGACACTTGCCAGTCTGGTCATTGCTGAAGCCACGTTCTGAGGGAAGGTGCAAGAAGCCATGTAGTTTCTCCCACTTTTGTGAGTGTTCTGCTTGGTTGTAAGGATCTTTGGGGTTGAAGATCACTGTGATCAATATCCCTAGGAGCCGGGGCTCGGAGGCATCTGTCTGCACCGGTAGTTCTCTCCCTGCACAGCATTCGCGCCTCTCAAAGGTCCCGGGAGGGCTGGCTGAACGCGGGGCCGGCTCAGGCCGCGCAGCACCTCCCCGC
>NW_009620594.1:1355-1910 GCF_000690535.1 Cariama cristata | reverse complement strand
GATGCTCCGTGGTGGGTGGCCAGACCTCAGGGGATGGTTGCCTTTGCCCTGGCAAGGAGAAATGTTCAGAAAGAGCCAGCTGCGTGGTGTTAGGGCCCAAAATATCTTATCCCGCTCTGTGCCTCGGTCTGCTGGGGATGAGCCGCCGGCACCCCGCGGGGGGGTGAAGGATACTGGCGAGATCATCCTCGGCACGGCTCCACCGAGCCAAGGACCATGAAATGGGGCACCGTGAGGCTGGAAGGTGTCAAGGACTTTCAGTCTCCGCTCCGCTGGCGCTGGCGACAGCCCTTAATCACGCTCTTGAGCCGGGGCTGGGAGCACACGATGTGCTCCGGACGCCTTAATGACCGTAACGAGTTGGTGGGGACGTGCGGGTCGGGGACGGTGCCGGCTGAGTTATCAACCCTGGCCAGGCTGAAGGTGACAACAGAGGGACAGGCGCGAGGCTCACCTTGTCGCCAAGCCGAGGACGCGCGGCCGGGATGTGCCGAAGGGTTTATCCTTCCCCACGGTCCCCTCCTAAAACACGTTTGCTGCGTCATTCCAGGGGAA
>NW_009620594.1:979-1243 GCF_000690535.1 Cariama cristata | reverse complement strand
GCTCCGAGCCGAGCTCATCCCATGGGATGGCTCCGGGCATGTCACCGTGCGCCCAAGTCCTTCACCTGCCCCAAACTCGGTGTCCTCAGTGACCAGATCAGGGACCTGATTGCTGTGGTGCTACTCACTGCAGAGAGGAGATGTTAACGATGCTGGGCACTAACGAGGTCCCCGAGCGCCCGCGGTGAGGAAGGCTGCGTGTGCCTTGCAGGTGGCTGCGTCCCCAACCCTTGCCTGAACGGAGGGACCTGCACGGAGGACCGT
>NW_009620594.1:363-890 GCF_000690535.1 Cariama cristata | reverse complement strand
ACCGCCCGCTGCACCCTCGGCTGCTGGACCAGCAGCCCAGGAGATAGAAATGTGGGGGGAAAAAAAATCAGGTTTGGGGGTTTTGGGTTTTTTTTTGCTTGCTGGTGAGCTGGGCTCCATCACCTTGACCTTCTCCTGTCCCCCTCCCCTTCCTTGTCCCCCCCACCATGGCTCAGCGCTGGAGAAGTGCAGCTCCGGCTGGGACAGCTTCCAGGGAGCCTGCTACAAGCATTTCTCTACCCGGAGGAGCTGGGAGGATGCAGAGACCCAGTGCAGGCATTACGGGGGACACTTGGCCACCATCGTGACCCCCGAAGAGCAGGACTTCATCAACGGTACGTGGTGATGCCCTGGACCCCGCTGCATCCCGTCCCCCGGACCTTTGCCCATGGGACCCTCAGCATCCCTCAGCGCTGGGCTTCAAGTTTGAAATCTTAAGCTGAAAAAGCGACCGAGAGCCAAGGCAGAGCCCTACCCCGGTGTGCCGAGGGAGAGGCAGACACGGTCTAGGGAAGGCAAAGCAAATA
>NW_009620594.1:0-343 GCF_000690535.1 Cariama cristata | reverse complement strand
CCACTTGGCTAGTGGGAGGTGTGCCAGAGCGCAGGATCGCTGGGCTGATGGAGCATGGATGGATGGATGGACGGAGAGGTAGATAGAGACATGGACAGACGTGGGAGAAGGTGGATAGATGTGGATAGACATGGGAGAAGGTGGATAGATGTGGATAGACATGGGAGAAGGTGGATAGATGTGGATAGACATGGGAGAAGATGGATGGAGACGTGGATAGACATGGGAGAAGATGGATGGAGACGTGGATGGATGTGGGAGAAGGTGGATAGAGATGTGGATAGACACGGGAGAAAGTGGATAGAGACGTGGAGAGACATGGGAGAAGATGGATGGAGACGTG
>NW_009620593.1:11174-15046 GCF_000690535.1 Cariama cristata | reverse complement strand
CGCAAGGGTTGCTCCACAACGGCTTTCCCCGCCCCGCCGGTACGAACGCTCGCCCTCCCCAGTGAGGTCCTTCCGAAGAGCTTTACGGGAGCGAGGGCGAATATTTTTAAAGGGAAGTAAAAATGGCGTGCCTGCTAACTTGAGTAGCAACCCTATCCCCCAAGAAGCTGGGTTTTGTGGCAAGGGGGTGTTCACCCTCACAAGTTGTATCCTGGGGAGCGTGGGCTGCAGCTCAGCAGCAAGGGGGGGGCCGAGAAGGGAACCTGGCTGGAGAGGTCTCCTTCCAGTCCCAGTTTGTACCCCAGAGGCTCAAAAACTGGCCGAAAGGCTGGGGTTTGCAGCCTTGCTTTCTCTCTTTCCCCAGGCAGACACAGGCTTGTGAGGGATGGTGAGTCACAGCAACACGTCACCACCAAACAAACTCTAGTAACCTCTCCGTAGCTACGTTGCACTGTATAAACGGGAAAGCGTTCCCAAAGCCAGGAGAACCAAGCCACTAATTTCTTACCGGCAAGTACGTGTCTTCCCTTCTCCTCATGACTTCAGGGCTGTGCTATGCATGATATGTACCCAGGTGCACCTTAAAAAGTCATCCCAAATCAAGGTACAAAACTATGGTGGGGTATTAAAACATTTCTAGCACATTTCACCTTATCAGACCTGTTAATAAATTTGTTTTGACCAACACACAACCGAGACACACTCTTTTAAATGTGTAACTCTACTGGAACTATTCAGAAGTTGTTTTAAATAATCTGTGGGGACTCTGAGCAGAGGCACTGAGTGAAAAAGTCTGAAGCTGATGTAGTTTGCAATGTGTGTTCACACTATTAACCCATCACCCATCTTTCATGCTGATTAAAAGGAAAACTGTTGTAAAAATTAAAATAAAAGAATAAAAATCCTGTCAGTGCTGAAATGCAAACAGCTGCATGGGTGATAGCACCAGGAGTTTTTATGTAACAATGCCCCTGTTCTTAAGAAGTCGATTTTAACACAATGCCACTCAGAGATACTCTCAAGCCAGGCTAGACGTGATTGCTGGTGCCCTCATGCTGAAAATGCTGTGCTAGCTATTTACACTGAAGTGTCTTACAGTGCCAGCATCGGCTGGGGGAGCAAGTGGAAAAGTGGGAAAAAAAACCCAAAAAAAGACATCCAAAAGTTTCCTAAAGTTCAACAAATTGTTGGTTAAACTGTTTCATCAAATTAGTAAAACCCTAACTCTGGGTAGTAAGAAAATGAGATACATTTAATAGAGAGAAAAGTACACCTAACCTTCAGAGCTAGTTAGTTTGTTTTTCTTATTTTGCCTTAAAGAGGCTGTGGAGAGGTGCCACCAGATTTTATTAGCGCCTCTTGACAAACCTCCCCGGCCAAAGCAGCGCAGTGTGATGGCTCCCTCCCTGGTCTCTGGCTCTTTCCCCAGCAGAGCTGTTTCACAGCCTACCTTCCCTTCTGTTCGGAGGCTGTTTACCTGCAGCTCACTGAGGGTGAAAAGCAAAGCAGCCGCTCTTGTTACCCTTTCTTCCCATCCTTTACACAAGAAATTGGAAGAAGGCATTTCCACCTCTGCTTCCCGCCACACTTCATGCCTATCATCTGCTGTTGTCTTCCCCAGTCCAAATCGCTGCGCTGTTTCATCAGCTACATCATTTACTCTGCTTGTCACCATGGTGCTTGCAATCTTGATTTTCTAGTGTTTTACATTAACCCTACGGGTTGCATTGCTCAATGATTGCCTAACCACAATCGTTCCTCAGCACTCCTGGCTGAATCACTGCGTCGTTGTTCCCATTTGCTGACATGGGAACCTGTGGCCCTGACACCCCAACTTTTTGCTTGCTTGCTTGCTTCTTTCTTTCTTTTTCTTCCTTTCTTCCTTTCTTTCTCCCTTGCTTCCTTTCCTCTTTCCTTTCTTTCTTTCTTCCTTCCTTCATTTCTTTCTTCCTTCCTTTCTTCCTTCCGATATCATCAGAGTAAAAAACTATTTGTACACAAGACTGTGTTCTACCTAATAATATTGTCATAATACATTTCACTGGTAACCGTAGTTAATAACTACAACGCTTTGATTAAGAGCTTGCTTTGAATCTTGGTCCAGCTGGCTTTGATCAACAATAGGGGATTCATGAAGGGAGTTAAGGTATGTAAAGTCCTGGAAATTTATGAGAACACCTGGAACTGATTGTGTTTAGCCTCTGAGCACGGATGAGTTATGTGACAACCTGGCAAAGTGACCATTCGATTAACCAACTTGGCAATGAAACTAGTTTTTAAGGTGTCCTGAAGTGGTGAACCGCCTTCATTATAATACTAAAAATCACACCCACAGGTCAAGAAGACCCTTGCCTCGGCGAAGACCCTTCCCCTGAGCATGTGTAGTTACATGAATGAATATGCAATTGTATGTAAATCACTAACCAATCAGTAGTGGGTAGGTGTGTATGGAAAAATACTAATCCCTGATTTTTGTCTGTAAAAGGAACACTGTAACGTGCTGTCGGTGTGCTTGATTTGTGGAAAAGTCCACCGAGCACCCAGGCCTGAATAAATACAGTATCTCTCCTGGACGCGTGGAATTGGCTTATTGCACGCCAGGCACAAATCCACTTTTCGGACAACAGTTCCTTCCTTCCTTTCTGTCTTTCTTCCTTTCTGTCTTTCTGTCTTTTCCCCCACCCCAGAGAGTCTGCAGAACAATTCACAGCCCTCGTGTGCACATTCTGTACCATCCCTTTGGCCGGTGACTGTAGGCACGCTTGATGCCATGGCCACTGGCTGAGCCTGCCTTATTCCTACCAGCTGAAGGGGAGTATAAAGAAAAGCCTCACATAGGTGCTGCCCAGGGTGGACAGATCCAGCCCCACAACGGCTGCGCAGTCTGTGCAGCCCAGGGGAGGCCCTGGGGAGGCAGCAGCGTGGGGACGGCAGAGGAGGAGAGGCAGAGGGTCGAGGCTTTCACAAACCCCTCTATAAAATGTGAGCCTGGTCCCGTTCCTTCCTGTCTTTTTTTTTTGGCACTGCTGCAAAATAGATGTGATTAACGCTGCCTACATTTAATTGTGTGATGCTCTAATTTATTTTAAGATTTTTGGTGTCAGTCAGCCCGGGGAGTAAGTAGCCGTGGCTGTTTCTGATGCCTGCGTTTATTGACCAGAATGATTAATCCCTTTAAAACTTCTATCTGGGCTTTAAAGTCAGTCACCCAAGAACCTCAATACTTTCACATATTTCAGTAAATTGGAATACGTCCTATAGTAATCTGTTTAAAAGTATGGTTTATATTTTCCCAATATGTATGCACAATAGCAACATTCTAATGTACACATAAAAGAGCTCCCTCGAGTGGTTAAAAATATTGTTACGTTTCATTTAAATTTTTTTCTGTTTTAAGAAAAAAAACCAAAGCAGTAACATTAGATCAATAATACAAAGCCAGTTATAAATGTAGCAATGAATGAGCTTCCATTTTTGCATAACCAGAAAAAAATGGTATGTATGGATGAGGCCAAAACTCAGTCAGGCAAGTGCTGCAGTTAGGAAAAAAAAAAAATTTAAGAAACTGTAAAGTTCTGTGAAGATCTTCAGTCTGATCTGATAATGCATGATTGAATTTTGGCAGGAAAACCAACAACCAGCTCCAGCAGATATCACATTGCTGAAGATGCCTGAAGTGTTTATAAATCATGAAGACTGCTTTTCAAAATCTCCTCTTCAAGTTTTCACAGTTCCTGCTACCATCATGTGAAGATTTTGCGTGCAATTACCCTTGCTCCTCTTTACTTTGAATGAGGCGTAGAGTTTTCAAAATACTTGGTGAAAGAGGTTCAGATCAGCAAATTTCGGAGAAAAGACAGAAGCAGCAGGAA
>NW_009620593.1:10434-11131 GCF_000690535.1 Cariama cristata | reverse complement strand
CCCCCCCTGCCGATGAGACAGTAGGAAAGAAACAATCGCATCTCTCTCAGCAGAGGGCAGTGGTACCCTTACTCAGGCATCACAGCACTTTTGCTACTGAGCTGAAATCATCCTTTACAAAACTACAAGTGAGGCCCTACTGCCAGCCAGCAGGTTGCAGCCTTCCTCTCCAAGCTCCGAAAAATTCAAGTGTTGAGCTTCTTGCCACAGCCAACTCAATCGCTGTGATTTCACTGCCGAAAAGGGAAACTGGCATTATTTTTTAAGGTGCAAATAAGTGTTCTTTTTCCTACCATTTTGAAGTAATAGAATGCATCTTGCCAGCTGGGCTGGTGTAATAATTGGGTTTTTGTTTAAACTGAGGAGGTCATTCCTCCAGTGTATTGAAAAAGGAGAAGATCCTTCTAATCTGGCTAAACATCAAATCAGGAAAGGTATCGAATCTGTATAGGTATAACTACTGTCTAACCCTGCTAAGCTGAACTGTGCTTTCTAACTGCTCTTTACCCTCTGTGACATGCCAGTTATCTCTTTCTGTTAGGCTCAGAAACAATTTCACCTGGGTCCCAACCGCTTTATATATTATCATCATTCTCCTTGTGACACTCATCCAAACCAATCTCAGATTTGTTTTGCAGCATATTCTGCAGCTTATTAAAATTGCATGAAAATATTGAAATGCCTCAATGCTGAAGTT
>NW_009620593.1:0-10403 GCF_000690535.1 Cariama cristata | reverse complement strand
AGCAGGAACACACGGCATTAAATGTGCAGTCAGCCCTGGAAGAGTGACTTCAGAGAGATCAGTTCCAGAACAAACAGGTCTCGTTACTAGTATTGACTCTCCTGCGTATAAGGGCTTTCTAAATATTTTTGTGGAAACACAGCACTGAACTTGGCCAGCATCTCCTTCCCGTTCCTACAGCAGCAACTGTACGTGTTCCTTGTGACTCCACAGATTGCCAGCTGTGTTGTTACACAGCTGGGACCCTTCCCTGTGAAGCCACTATTTTCTACCATTTTTTTATCTCCCGTTTATTTGTTACACTATAAACACGCTGACTTCTGATGGACATGGAGGAGAATTTAGTGCTTATGGAATGACTCATCCAGGATGATTCCCGAGACAGTTGTTTGCAAGTAATGATCCTACCTAACAGTCCTACCTATTCTGTACTTTGCAAAGTGCGGGTTGTGGGGACTAGTAACGGTCTATGTGCAGTGATCAACTTTTTCACTTTTCTAATGTCGGAGATTTCCATGGCTTTCTCCACGCCCCAGTTGTTGAAACAGAAGCATGTTCTTTGGGCAGGGCTTTCATACACAAGCTGTAATATATATCTTTTTTTGTAATCTTTTAGATTACTGTCTTCAAAAATAGCATTATGAGGCTGTGGGAAAGGTATTGGATTTGAAAGGTGTGGGAGAAAGAATATTGAGGTGCTATCCTAAGAACAGATCAGCCTCTTTGAGGGAGTATGAGATCCTTAGGGATATCAAGGAGACATCTTACAGAGAAATGTCACGTAGGTAGCCAGTGCGCTTGCAAGACACATGGGGAACACCGTGGAGAAGTCTAGGAGCATTGAAATGGCAGCTAGAATCATAATGCCAAAAGTGGTTGATCTTTGTAATGAAAGACCCCCAAAAATATGAGGACATGGGGAAAAATAATCCCCATCAAAACCAGGACATATTTCTCAGAGAAGAACAAATATCTTCATAAAGCCATGGCAGATTTGACTCTCTGTGGTAAACTGAGAAAGAAAACAGGTTCTCAGCTTCCCATTTAGGACATTTCCTCTTTTCCACCTTGTTTTAATCTCTGCAAAGAGAGATGACATCCACCAAAAGTAGTCCCAAGCAGGAGACATTTCTACATGTGCCCAGGCGGCTCTTTGGCTGTTTCCATGGCAATGAGGCAGTGCGTCCTGCTGCTCTCCCTTCTGCGAGAGCCTTTCCCCAGCTTGATGTGGACCGACAACGCCATGCCTTTGTAGCTCCCCTGCCAAAAACTTCCCTCTTCTCTGCTCAAGGCCATTCCCATCTGTTCCTTTCTGCTTCTCCCTGATTTTGGAAACACCCAGCTAGAGAGGGAATCCATCAGTGTGTTCGCTTCTCTGCCACAATGATTCAGGCCAAGGAGGGACCGCTGCAGGTTAAACAAGTTGAGGGATTGGAGAGGGCAGTGGCTTCCAACCTTCCTGCCTTGAAAAGAAGTTTGGGGCGATGGTAAAGGAGAACACTGTAGGGGCCAGGAGCATAAACAAAGCAGAAAGAAAGAAAATCCAGATTTCTGTCTAGTCTCCCAAAAGAATCGGACTGAAACTTGGCACCTCTGGCCATAGCAACAAGTAGAGCAGTAAAGAATGTTACAGGCTTGGTACAATGCAGTGCTTATTGAATGAGATGACAAGCGTGAAGGAACACTTCCAAAACCCTGAATTCAGATAGATCTATGTCACAGCTAAGTCTCTGGCAGCTCTCAACAGCATTTCACTGAAAGTGAAAAAAACAACACTCAGAGTTACAAAGCTGAAAGAGGAGCTTTTGCTATCAGCTGAGGAGTAGCAAAAATGGGAGGTTATAATGGAACTACACTGGGAGGTGAAGCGATCTGCAGGGTTTGCTGTAGTTGATCTGCATGGGGCTGAGTTGATGTGGTTACAAAAACATCTTTGTGCTCAGCACTATTCCGCTGTTGGCCTAGTTCCTTGAGGCTTACACGCTTTGGAAATATGGATGAGGAGGTGAAAACTTGATCTTGTTTAAAGGATTTAAATCTGAAGATGGCAGGCCCAGGAGAGGGATTCTGAGTCCAGGCATGTAGGTCATGCAAGAAAGGTCTTGTCTTCACTAGCAAGTTAATATGAAATATAGTAAAAGTGTTCCTGTTAGTTCAACCCTTGCCCACACAGATTTCCCTCATTGCATAAAGTGGCTGGAGAAACATGAATTGACAAACGAGCCAGAGAACAGGGTAAACCTGGAGTGAATTCACTTCGTCCTTCACCACTGCCATTTCTCTACATTAGGGACCCACATTAGCACCATCAAAACAACCAGCAGTGCTCCCTCCCCACAGTTTTTCCACTTGTGCTTTCCTCACCGACTGCTTGCTCCTTTGCTTCCTATTCGTGAGCTTATCCACCTGGTTGCAAAAGGCTTCCAGTGCCCCCAACAACAATCACCCATCTTCAGTGCAGAAGTCTTTGGTTTATTATTTGGAAATTGTGTCTAACAAGACCCTCATTTTACTCTTGCCTGCCGATCAGACACCAAGTTATGGGAGAATCACTGGCATGATGCTACTGTAGTATATGATTTTAGGAGGAAGGAAGCTGAAAGCTTTCTGGTGACGTTCCAGGTAAGCTGTCATGAGAAGAGAATCCAATGTGCAAGACCTCAATGCTGAGGGAAAATCAGAGGGTTTCATCTACTCAGAGGAAAAGTGTGGAACTGTAAACGCTAACTCAGTGACTCCCCAGGAATGAGCATGTGCCATGCTGAGACTGAATGCATCATTAGCAAATCCCTGAGGCCGAATGTCCTATTTCAGACTGCGGGCGGTAACAGCTCCAGGGAACGTACAAACAGAGGATGCTGATAATTTCACAGTTTCTGCTTCGCTGTGAGGCAGAAAATAGAAGTGCTCTGAAGCTCTTTCCCGGGAACACAGAAGTAATGTTTTCCAGGGCCATCAAAAGCAGAGGAAGATAGGTGTGTGCTCTGCAAACTGGGAGAAAGGGAAACAGAATAATCTGCTGCCATGGCTGCTAAGGGAGTCTCTCGGCTGGTGAGGCAAGCTTTGTGGACTGAAGCTATGGAACTGGTCCCTTGGAGAAGAGATGTTGGGGAGGGATGTGAAGTTGGCTCAGGTAGACAGCAATCTCAGAAGCACGTACAATCCACGGCGGATTCATGCCCTATCAGCGTCTCCCCTAGCAGCACAGATTATTAACGCGCCTAGTATATCTGCCCTTTATCACAAGCAACCCACGGGAAAAGCTTCCAAGACAGATGACTCAAGGTAATTTTGTAGTGTGACTGCATCCTAAGAAAGAGTAGACAAAAAGGGAAAGGCAGACAGCCAGGCGGTCTCTAGCACGCTGAGGTCAAACTCCCCTTTCTGTCACTCTCAGCTGTGAGAAAGTTGAGGAGGACAGCGAGAGGTAACAGACATACTCCCGTGTCTGCTGGCAGAGACGGACACGGCACCAGGCAGACTTAAACATACGCTCGTGCGAGCACAACGATAGCATCTCTGATTATCAGAAAGAAGATTACCGAATTTCACTCCTAAATGTCTCAACTTCTCTGCATAGTTTGGATTGCACAGTAAATACCTCAGCTGTATGAAATGTGCTGTTGGCTCTGGGGAGGTATTATTTCAGGTTGGCTGCAGCTGGGAGTACGTAGCATGACTTCAGGCCTCATTAGATGCACACTTGACAAGTTTTCTGCACAAACATAAAAGGAAGAAAGGTTTTCTTAAGAAAACAAGGCTTATACAGTTTTTCTATGCATGTCAGGAAGGGAGTGTCTATCTGTCTCTGTCTGCCCCAGCTGTCTTTTACCTCCCAGTAACTTTTAAACCTCTTGGCCAATTTTATGCAAATCAGACAGAGAGACAGAGGTTCCAGAAATACTCAGTTCCTATGAGTTTTGTGAAAAATTCAGCCTAGTTAGAGGACAGAGTCTTAATTAATGCTCTGAATGGAGGAAACCTGCAGATGAACTCAACTTTTATTAGAATAAGAATTTAAGTTGGCTGGGATGACTGGAGCTCATCCAGTCCAGTCTCCTGCTCAAAGCACAGCCAGCTTCAAAGTTAGGTGCTGCTGCTCAGGGCCTCATTTTGAAAGCCTCCAAGGTGTCAGAGAATCCACTCTGGACCTCAGCTTCACAAAACAAATGTACCGAGTGCAACTCCTTTGGCTCTGCTGATCAGGGAATTAATTTTCCCTCTTTTAAAGAAGGCTTAGAAGTGGCAGCCGATGGCAAAGCCTGCAACAATCCCCACGCCGGGCAGTTCATAGGACTCTGCTTGTGTTAAACACATTTAACCAGCAGCTGGTTACTTTATTTTGGCATTCTGTGTTAGTTAATGATTAAAAGGACAAAGGTCGGACGCAGAGACACAAGGCTTTGTGTATCTCATTGTTTGATTTACCAGAAGCTACACGGGAAGGAGCGCTGCTCAGCACGAGTGGGAACTACAGGCTACATATCCAGCCTGACAAGCTAATGAGAGCAAGTCATTCATTAACAGAAGACTTGCTGCTAGGCAAACATGCGCAGCTGGTACGGGGGAAGAATTTGGATGTGAAATGAGACAGTGTACTTGGTTTTTTATACGACATTTCCTACTTCAGCCAGTTTACAGTCTAAATAAAGACCACACAAAACACATTAAGAGCCTGATCAGAGGAAGATTTGGGCTTACGTCTTTCCTGAAATGTTTGGTAATGAGCAGAGAGGCAGAATTTGCAAAGAGAATGGAAATATTTGCATGTTTAACAGAAGGAACAAGTTTTAAATTTAAGTGAGATTTGGTTACAAACGTATATTCTGCTCTCTCGGGTACCAGTCTATTCTGTGCACACACACATACGTTCGCGTTCACAGAAACACCTTACAAAACCCTGATGCTTTCTCCTGCTTCAGTTGTACAATTACATTTTTCTTTAGAGTAGTTTCAGGCTACTGAGCGTTTTTTAAAGAAATGACATTAAAGCTGGAAGCTGAAAATAATGGATATTTAACACTGTGTGTGAGGAAGGAACACAATGTCATTTGAAAGATAAAGTAATCACTTACAATTCTTGCATAATTAAATAAAAAAGCCTGCCAAGGAAGAATCTATCTGGACGTTGTAGAATGAAACAATAACAAAATTTTAGACCAAACTTTGACTTTTAAAAGTGATTGAATTATTTAGGACCATTGCCTAGAGCATGACACCATTTATGGCCAGGGCGCGTGGGCATTTACCAAAATGGTCCAGAGCAAGGCTGGATCCCTGCCATCTGAAATTCATAACACAGAGCACCAATCCTGCAAGAAGTTATACCCTCAGGCTTCCTTACAAGATCAAAGACTAAATTCTGAAGTGTGTACAACTCAAAACAATACCAGGAGTGCAATCACAGAGAGATTAATTATTGTAACAAGAGCAACTTTGGAAGACGTGTTTCGGTACAATTTAGAAAAGGGAAGTGAAGGAGCCGGGAACTCACTGGCTGGCAAAGTATCTGAGCATGAGTGACAGTATGAGGAGGCAAGAAGACAGGGCAAGAAGACAGAGGAGAAGGAGATATGAGGGAAACTAGAACATGAAACAAAGAGCATGGAGAGGAAGCACAGCTAAGTCCAGAGTCTTAATGGTCTCTTCCAACCTAAATGATTCTATGATTCTAATTCTGTCTTATTTTAGCTGCATGTCTTAGAAAAACAAGATAAGGAATATTTTTTTTTTTTCCTGGCTAATGTAGCCTTTATTTTATTTTGGACTATCATGGTGGTTATTTTTAATTCAAATACAGTACAGCAGTCATCAGAGGAATCCAAGGTGGGATGAGGTCAGTCTCAGAGGCATTGATGGAGGTACAGCAGTATAGTATTGTGTTCTGAAGCGTTTGCTATCCCTTACCTAAATAAATGTCAGCTCTCTGGCTACAAACCTCTCAGGGAGAGAAAACAGAAAACACAGGGAAAAAAGCTTCAATCTGCAAACTAGAGAACCCCCTTGCTGTCCAATGAGCTAGTAAGATTTCAAATTAGGAACTAAAAAAATTAGGCTCCTAAACGTGAATTAAAGCAACCCTGGAACTCTGGTGGCGAAACACTCCTATTGACCCACCTGCAGACGAATGCCTAAGAGCCTGAATCATCACCAGTGCTATCGGGGGACCTCATATTACCTCAGCAAATGTACTTTACCAGCGCTCACACTGTGCAAGCTGAGTACTAATTTGCAATTCCCAGCAGATGCAGAGACTGGTCATCATTTTTGTTTGTTAGAGGCAACATTTTCCATGGAAAAAGGCAAACAACCAACATTCTTAATGGTCTTATTAGCATACCCTTCTACAACCTTTCGTGCCTTAAACAGATGCTTGGGAAGGGCAGTGCAGCTGTAGTACTTACAGAAATGTACCAGACAGGAAAACAATTACTGAAGAAGTCCTATAATCTGCTTATTCCATGGCTCCCTACCTCTGGCTTTACTCTGATGGAGGCTGTGGAAAGGTTATGGGTTATACCATGATGGGTATAGTTCTTGCAAAACCTCAGCACAGTTAACGTGTTGCTGTTTAGAGTTAACAGATGTGTACACAAGGACTGGCCACACAGTTACGATCCATGAGAGCGGTTAGTCACACAAGATACCTAAAGCAAAACCACAGGACCAAATAAAAGGAAAACTGGGATGCTGGAGGTGCTATAGTGAGCTGGCTGTCTCTACACACGGACTCACTCATCTTTTCTGCTATGACACTGCACACTCAGGCCCTTTCCTCCCTCCACACAGAGCCCTTCCTTTGGTTGCTCTCTTGGTAGGCATCAATGTCTAGACTAGCAGCTGGCAGTGTCAGAAGAGTGGTTTGAATGAGAATAATGCTGAAGCAGCATCAAAGAGATAACAAAAGGTTGGTTGCACCGAGGAAAGGGCTGACTTGGGTGGTGGGATGCTGCGTTTGGGGACTGTGGTGTGTGGAGTTTTTACTTTAGCTATGGTGGAAGAAAGAACAGTTATTAGCAGAGGAAATTTCATCTGTCAAGGGCTGCAAGTGAACCCTTCTGTGCTGTTGTGGGCAAAATCTGTTACAAAACCATACTTCCTCAGAAAGATTTTATGTTCATAGACTCTCATTGAACAGGCATGTGAGTACCCCAAGCTATCTTGCATGCACCGTACATAAATTCTAATTTAAATTATAGTAATGACTCAAAATAACTTTTAAGACAACACTGAAACACTACCTATTGTGCCATGAAAGATCTGTTCAGACAGTACATTTTAAGAGCTGTCAATCAGAGATGAGTGCTTATACATATTGCACCAAGAAACGACATTCTCCTTTCAAATTGCTCAGCACTTACAAGCTTTCAATGTTTACGGCAGAGTAACTAACCTTGTGTCACAAAGCCTTTATCAGACTTTTAAACCTTTCTTTTCAATGTCTTTCCTCAGACCCCTCTGTTAAGGCAAAGAGGTGGCTGCCTGGTTTTCACGCAGATGAAGTTTGAGGTGTTACAGGGAGACTGAGCAGCAATGCCATGGGCCACCCAGTGGACGTTACAGATTGCCTTGGCAGACGTCCCCAGGGAGTTACAGCTGTTCCGAGCTCCACAACTTGTCCTGGTATTGCAATAAGCGCATAAAAATCCTGACATATTATGCACATGTACACCTTACTCTTAAGAACTCTCCAAATGCCTCCATCAGGCCTCTGTTCTAGGCACTTAACAAATACCTTAACTAATACCATCCGTGTCCTAAATACCAGCTAAATTTTTAACGCAAATCTGTTTCTGTGTGTAGCTTTGATACACAGAAGGCACATGAGCTAGAAGAAGAGCAAAGATTACTACTAGAATTAATTTTCAAGCCGCTGACAGAGTACCGCTAGTTAATTTTTCATAAGTTACAAAAACAAACTGCCCAGTTGACTCAACACTTAGGCTCAGGAGTCCCCAGTTTGTCCACAGGCTTCTTCTGGCACAGAATCTGTACTTCAGGCAGCAGCACGCTTGTGACGTAACGCTGAGCATGTAAGACTGCTCAGCCAGCAATGATTTGATTGTGTGATTTTTGGAGCACACAGTGGATGTGGAGCAATGCATTGTCAGCACTTAGAAGAAGCTTCAAGAAATGGATATATGGTGAATATTTAAAGTCAGTTCAGAAATGTTTCTAGAAATATCACATTTCTCATCAGGCAGATTACTGTAACCTCAATGCTGCCTTTGTTCCTTGCTCCTTTTTATCCCTTACTTGAACAGCTCGTGAGATGGCAGATTGACTGGAAGCCCAAAATTGCCAGGAGGACAGTAACTGTTACTGATGCCTCATTAATGTACGGTGCCAGTCCTCTTCAAAAGAAATTACCTTCTGAAAAACAACCTGCTCCTGTTATTACATGAGGCTGATGATAACATCACAGCTGATAGTGATAGCATTGATACAGATTTTACCTCTTCAAAGCACTTTGTAATCTTTGCATGGCTACTAACCATGACACACTGTGAAAGTAAATACTTATTAGCTCCTGTTTTAACAATAAGGAACGGTGTGGCTCAGTGTCATCGGTGACTCAGTAGCAGAGAGTCCTTTTCGGTTTGGGGAGTTTCTTGTTTATCTCCCCATTGCTCTTCTAGCAAGCACGTAACAGGGCTCGACATTCCCTGTTTATATGATACCATATAAACGATGTTGTTGAGAGGACCAAGTCGGGTACAGTCTGAGGGTACGGCTTGTTTAGCACACAACCAGCAATGGCTAGGCCACTGGTTTTGAAGCCTTTTTAACAGGGTACAGCATGATCTTAAAATACTATTATACAATAGCAAATCGTAACAGTGCTGCAGCCCTCTTCCCCTCGCAACAGGCCTTTTTAGAAAGCCCCTGCCTGACTCCATCCCCAGTTAAGATGTTTCTGTGTGTCAGAAAGGCTCCACGCAGTCAGATGTTAACGGAACCCACAGCGAGCTGCTGTATGTGCACAAGCTGCTGGTAGAGAGAATGGGGGATTTCATGAGAGCTAAGGAGTAAGAAAAGCGTTTAAACCCAATTCTCCTTAGTGCACTTACATCTAACAGCCTCTTGACAGTGGCATCTTCTTCTAAAATGCTAATGGCCTTCCTCTGGATAGTTCTTTAGTATCAGTGAATAAAAGGCATTCGGAAAGAAAAATAGTATTTCTGTTGTTTTTTAAAGAGTGGTTCTATCCTACATGGCAACTGCACATGGCACGAGGGAGTTCTATGTTTGTTGTCTCTCTACAGTCTCCAGAGAACATATATTTTGTTTACCAGGCAAGCCATTTATAAATGCCAAACCCTGCAAGTTCTAGCTGGAATGAGACAAGGAAATATCTCCACTGCAAAGTTTACCCATGTGGGCCAGTTCTGCCCGAGACTCTCCGTCCTGCAGAGACACCCTCTGCTCATATACACATAACCATGCCCGTACAAGGTCCCGGACTTGGCAATGCATACCCTATGCTACACCCCAGATGTTCCCAGTGCTATTTTAAGAACTGTTTTGTTGTGTGTTATTAGCAAGTCTGTCTGTAATTCCTGATCTCCCCAATGCTCTTAGTCCATTAATTTAGTGAGTTAAGGCACCTCTGGCTCCACATGCTCCTCACTCCCATTTACTCCAGCCTGTGTCAGAGTACACACCAGCCCAGCTGGATGAGCCAGCCCTATTTTAGGCAGCATTATTATTGCAGCAGGGCGCAGTTTGAGTGCATGTGACAGTATGGATAGCATTTTGGTAGCACCTCATAACCCTGGGAAGGTAGAATACGACCTTGGAATTCCTGTCGCTAGGAATTTCACGCAAGAAAGCTGACTTTCATGGAGCTCAGGGAGGAGCTTCTCCTCACCTTCCCACCCCAGGACAGCCACACGTTGCTGTGGCTCCTTGGAAGTGGGCTGGTTCTGAGTGTTACCAAGCCAACTAGTCACTGCCGTGTCAGTTCTCAGGGATGTGGCGAGGGCATCTGAGATGAGTAGCATTGTGGCTCATCCACGATGAAGCAACATTGCCAAAGTAGTGCTGAAATAGTAGTTAGCATGGAAAGCAAAATACTTCCAAGTGCCTAGTTCCTCTAAACTGCAACAAGCACTATCATCTTTCAGGATGAAACCTCCACCCTTCTGCTTTGGAGAGCCTTATGCTAATATTACAGAAGCTGAAAGACGATGGTTTACCAATTAGTTACAGAATAGAATGTACATTCAACCACTCGATGGCAAGACGTTGCTGCCAACCACACCTGACCACCTGGTGTTATTCACACAGCAGTGCCTTCCTCGTCCTCCACGCCCTTGGCCAGGAGAGCAGGTCCCAGCCGGAGCCCGGGGCGGTGGCCCAGGGCCTGGTGAGCCACGGAGGAGGAGGAGACGCGTAAGGCT